>NC_051129.1:4086919-4349701 GCF_014839805.1 Manduca sexta
AACATCTCACATGATTTTTAATTTTAATAATGAAATCCTAACATTTTTAAATGAATTAAAAAATGTCTTAAAAATAAGCTGACCTAAAATGATAAGACTTTTAACTGAATTTTTAAATCAATAAGTTTTATTCTTGTATTAGTATAATTTGTATACTTATGTATAAATATCAAATACTTATGTAAGAACAGTATTCGTTGCATTAGTACAGACAATAATGTACTTCTAGATCTTCTGCTCTACCTAGGTTCTAATTTTCGACAATATATTTCTAGGTGAAACCTAACTGCCACAGTGCTCTAACAACGTGCCCCACGACGACATCGACGTTATATTTATAAGCTAGTTATAATTTTGCCTAAACTATTATATTGTAACCTATACCTATCTTTATTGTAACATTTAAATCTTTATTATGTTCGTAGAGGCTTCCAGTTACGATTCAAAGAGAGCATTATTTATATGAAAAAGTTATGATTCAAAAATAAAATGTTTCAGTTTTACTTGGTGTATTATTTTGTACGTAGGTAAGTAGTTCCTAAAGAATTCGAAGTGCAAGCGATATCTAACAGAATCTAAAGAGAAGATGGCCATTCTATGATAATATAAATAATATCAGCCCATAATACTGTCCTACTGCTGGGCACGGGCTTCCTCTACCGAGAGGAGTTAGGCGTTAATCTACCACGCTGGCCTAGTGTAGAATGTCAGGCTTCACATACCCTCAAAATCTTATAATGAACGTATCAAGTGTACAGCTTTCCTTTTTAAAATTATGTAAAACGCTCTTTTTACAGTAAACATTATATTAGCAAAATAATTACAGAATACAATTTTAAACATTCTTTTGACAACGTCCAGCCAGAGAGAATAATAATAGAATAGACGCCGCGTCACATATCTTCTCTTCTGCCAGCCTGCCCGCGCAACCGAATACTTCCGGAAACGCCCGATGTCATCGGCTAGGATAGCGGCGCGTAACATCGGCCATCCTGCAAAGTGAATACCAAAGGTATTCACAAAAATAAATTTGAGAAAGCAGAACTGAATCGGATACTTATATATTAAACATTTTTACCAGTAAATCACTAACTATTTCTGATCGATTAACTCTTTAATAAACCAATCAAGTCTTGCGTATCCACAATATCCAACAGCTTATCCATTTTGCAATTAACTTTCACGCTATATGTGTATATAATTTATTTTTCGTTAGTACCTAAACCCCGTTTCCTTACTTCATTCCCAGCAACCAAAGACCTTCATTCTATTTATCCAAGTTTACATACAGTTAATGCTGAATTCTAGTAGCAATCATAGAATGCTGAGAACCAAACTTAAGTTTAAAAAAAAAACACCCAGAACAATTAAACCTTTCAAAGCAAAACCTCCAATTAGTAAGACAGCAGCAAATGAAAAGGAATGAGAAGCACAACTAAAGAACTCCATAGAAGTCGCAAAGGAAGTTAACACACAAGATAATATAACACACAATAAGGACTTATCAGCACACGATTCATACATATAAATAAGCATACGCAACATATACCAACTCAATCAAATCAATTAATCAAATGGTTTACGAGTAACACAGCATAAAAGCAAGAAGCGTTAGAAAAGTCATAACTGAAATTAATAAAATATTTAAAACTAACATGCGGAAGATTGCCATGCTTCCAGATTATAAACACAGAAAAATGCATTCAATCGGCCAAAGGCATTAAGAAAAAAGACGGGAAAATACAGACAGCGAAAAGAGATTAGATCCCCAGCATAAAGAATAAAAACGGCATAATAGAAACCACAATACGAGAGTCTCTATCAAAGCTACTAAATGCATCCAAGAATTAAACACATGCAGAAATACTACAAAAACAACAGATCCGACCATTAAAGAACCGGTACCGGAGACAATCTCTGATAAATAAAAGTAGTCAAATAAAACTCCAGGTGCAGAGAACATCAGCAATGAACTTCTCATCGAGAACAGGGACATTATTAACACCTACACTCACATAGTTATTGACTGAGGTCTTAAGAATAAATTAATTTCAAGTCAGTGGACAACAATTACTATTATACGACTACACAAGAAGATTGAAAAGGACATTTTTTTTTATTACTAGCTCTTCTAACCTAATCGATAACATAAGATGTACAGACTCCAAATTAAGAACGGATACATTAGCAACAGAACTGGGTGCACGACTTTCGAGAAGTGAATGTAATAAAAACATGCAATAAAAGTAAATTAGGAAACAAGTTACATTGTGTTTGAATTAGTAATAACGAATTAGTTGAAGTCACAAATTAGGGACAGAATTTATTATTCCAAGTTTCTTAATCTGAGGTACTTTACCGCTAAAATACAAATTTCTTGAAGCATATTATTGTGGACTGATACATTCGCCACAAAGGCAAGTGATGACTATAATTGATTCGCCGTGTTGGCAAGTTGAAAGTCACTCTGTTATGGAGACGGTTGCCAGAACGAGAATCAGCAAAATTAAGTTTCATTAACAAAACAGAGTTATCAATGTCAACGTTAACCCATTTTATATCTGCCATAAATTATATCTGCCATCTCGCGTCTTTATTCAAGAAAACTGATTTTAAATTGAGCAAGTCTAGATTCGTAGCTTTGTAAACTGTGGCAGTGGTTATTCACGTGTGAAAAATGATACAGAAACTGCTTCTGGGCTCTCTCACCTATCTCTGAATATTTCGATGAATGACGGACTCCAGAGAGCATAGCAACATTCAAGATCAAATCGGACGAAACAACTAAAAAGACGACAGAGATCTCGGGATCTTCAAAACTTTCGTTTGTTATAACAGAAAACCAATTGAAAGCGCAGCCTACCCCGTAACTATGAGTCGAATAGTCAGTTAAGCCACGCGTGTCAAGACACTTCCTAAATGGGATAGTATTTAAAATATAAGAAACTCTAAGAAGACTATAAATCTTAACAGTTTGAATAAATAACTATAGGTCTACAACTTGATGTCAAATATCTACAAAGTCCTCGCTAAAGTGATTCTATATCGCAGGCATAACCAAGACACTGGACCAGATTCAACTAAGAGAACCAGCAGGCTTAACCGTTACCCCAGTGTTTATAAAAACTGTCACTGGCGATCGAAGCCGATGTGGAGACATGTGATTTACAATTACACTACTCAAGTACAGCGTTAGCTACACGTGTATGTTCCGCTTATATAAACAACCAGCACAGAGAACATGGCCAACATGGAATAAAAACAACTACAGCAATTTTCATATGCATTACACAATGTTGGCAACTCATCGGAACCAGGATTTGTACATAATTTTCGGTAATGTCAATATTACATTCCGTAAATTGGGCTCCGTAAATAGTATCGATACTGAAGCACGCATCCGTCGCTACTTCTACCGAATATGTTTCAACTTTTTTTTACAAAATGACAATAACTGAACTCTAAACATACTTTTTTAACTATTTAATTAAAACATCAGCTTCTAATGACCCACTAAAATCAGAAGACATCCATCTCTGAAGTATCATCATGACATGAATTCCTTGTGCATGTCTGCTCGATAAAACCACGGTTAATATATTTCTACAACTAAACAGGTTAACAGAAAATAACTTATCATAAGCAGTATAATAGATGTCAGTCGTAAGGTTTTATCTGATATTTTACTTTTTTTTTGTTCATAATGTTATTACCAACAATAAACCACCACCACCATCATGGTACACTTCAAAATTGCAGGAATACTCAAAGACAAATACAAATGTTTTCGCAATCTCAGATTACCATTCCCACTGTTTATCAAAAAATTGAGCGAAGGTTAACCAACCAAGCTTAGTGTTACAGCTAGTACGGCAACACAATCCAGTATACCATTTCAGAGTCACCATATTGTACCCTTATTCATTCGCAGAAATATTGCTCACATATTGTACCTTATTAGTATACTTAGAGAGCATCAATTGTTCAGAGCCATTGCGTAAGTGCTATATAAGAACACCAAACATTTCAATTAATAAGCCAGTGCTTTTCAATTTATCCCGAGTCCAAGTACAGACAGAATAGTTTTTTTTATCATGCTCCAAACCAGATCAGTGAGGGTATCTGGAACAGAAGATATGTATGTTATATTATATTATTATATTACATTTCTAAACAACAACGTTTGCTCTGTCTTATTTTCTTTACTCTGTTTTCCTAAATTGCATTTATACATCAACACAGTTGACTGGATTTTGGAACCTCGTATACCACAAATCACATAATATTGTACTCCTGCCGTATATTGTAGCTTAATCTCTTTATGTCAGACTGTAAGCTTTCCATGTAAGATTAATGAATTCACAGATATTATATATAGTTTATAATTAAATATAAACACTAAACCAGAAACAGAAATAGAAAAACAGAAAAGAAATTAAGTAAAACAGAATTAATGAAGCAGATCAGTAAAATAAAGCAGTCAAGTCAGACAGAGTATGTTCTGACGTAGTGTTACCAGGTGTCTCGATGTGCGCGGAATATCCCCGTTATCAGAGTTCTGGAGACACGTCCCGATTTGCGACTGATTGGGACATTAAATGTCCCGAAAATCAATAAATTTATCAAAAGACATTATTATCAAAAATAAACAACACATCACATCACTAGCCCTGTAGGTATAGTTTTATTTTGTTCTGTTGTTTAGAGACGCGACTGTACCGTGATCTATGATTCGATGTTAAATCAGAAATTGCAATGAAAACCAACATTAGCATGACTTGCAGTATTTTTTTTTTGTGTTTCGACCTTCTACCTGGATCCCGATTTGTTTTACCTGTTGCCCGATTTCAAACAAATAGGACCTAGTAACACTAATCAGAATGCTCATGGCTACAGACAGAATATGATCAGAAGGCTCATGACCACAGACAGATTATGATCAGAATGCTCATGACTACAGACAGAATATGATCAGAATGCTCATGGTTACAGACAGAATATGACCAGAATGGTCATGGCTACAGACAGAATATGATCAGAATGGTCATGGCTGCAGACAGAATATGATCAAAAGGCTCACGGCCACAGACAGACCAGATTAAATAAAATAAACAATTACGCACGTTCGCATTGTCAGCCTGAAGTGTTGCGCCACCGATTTGACTTCACATGACTCCAGTCATTCCTGTCTCCAATGATTTAGTTTCTAAGAAAACACCCTCTCCAGTGAGCCAAGCAGCAGGCATAACGAAGTTTTTGTTATGAATGTCGTGAATCGTACTAATGTGCAGACATCAATTCCATATGCATTCCCAACATATTTACTTCAACAGACGTAGACGTTGCCATGGTAACTAAAATCTGAGAATCTGGTAATTTTAATTTTGGCATTCAATGATTCATCACAGATTTATTCCGATAGTTCTCTTCACATTCGAATTCAATGTAACTTCAAATTATCATTTGTATAATCCCACTTCTGAATGTAAAACGCTCTTTTTACAGTAAACATTATATTAGCAAAATAATTACAGAATACAATTTTAAACATTCTTTTGACAACGTCCAGCCAGAGAGAATAATAATAGAATAGACGCCGCGTCACATATCTTCTCTTCTGCCAGCCTGCCCGCGCAACCGAATACTTCCGGAAACGCCCGATGTCATCGGCTAGGATAGCGGCGCGTAACAATTATGTTTTATGATTTTTCATACATAATTAATCTGTTTAGTTGTGTTTACTTACTTACTATATACTTACTTTTGCAAGTTACAAGCAATAAAATGTAATATATGTTTTACAGTATAAAGTCGCAATCGGGTTTTTTATAAAAACATACATCATATAAGTTCAAATGCATTTAGAAATGTCTAACAAAGTAATTTGTTAAAAATATATGTTTCGTTCATTAATTTAATTATTAAAATCAATATAATGATTTAATGACGTCTGTCCATTTGGTGGGTATTCGGCCGCGAGGACGTTTACAATAGGAACAACCACGAAAAAATTTACAACCCGATTGCGACTTACTACACGTTCCGATACAGTAGATTCCGACCAGATCAAAATACAACGAGGTGTATTCCAAGGAAACTCACTTAGTCCACTTTGGTTCTGCCTCGCACTGAATCCTCTCTTCAACATTTTAAAATCAACTAGCTTTGGTTATGACCTGAAATGCAAAGAAACTGAGGGTAAAACGGATAGATAATTTATCACACATAAATTAAACCACTTACTCTACATGGACGATATCAAACTATATACTGAAGATGAAAGCCAACTCTATAACCTAGCTACGCTAACAGAACAGTTTAGCGAAGACATAAAAATGGAGTTTGGCATTGGTAAATGTAAGATAAATTCCATCAAATCAGGTAGCATTTGTCAACATCAGTATACTTTATCTACAGAAGAGAAAATAGAACCACTTTACGGACAGGAAGCCTACAAATACTTTGGATACAACCAATCACAACAAATACACTACAAAGAAATTAAAAATACGCTTACACAACAGTTTCACCATCGATTCAATGCAATACTGAAAAAACAACTTTATGTCCGAAACACCATCTAAGCTATTAACACTTTTGCTGTACCCATACTTACCTACTCTTTTAGCATAATAAATAAGACTAAATCCGATTTAAAAAATCTGCTACGACTAGAATCCGCTAACACTACCCGAGATCTTACGTACAGCGACTAACGTTATCTAGGAAGGAAGGAGGTAGTGGTCTCACGACATAACTAACCTACACAACACTCAAATTACAACCCTTACAGCATACTTTTTCCATAAAGTGACATCCTCAATACTCCACAATGTAACTAAATGATTAAAATTTTACCCCTTTGAATATGAAACTACGAACCGTACAAAAAAATGAATGTCTGACTGATAATAAGAAAAAAAATTAAGAATGGAGTCGAAAATCGCTGCATGGGAGGCATTACAAGATTGAACTTAACCTAATGTCGACAAAAGATAACAACAACAGACAAAATAGAACCTTATAGCCACACCAAAACATCCATTCCAGACTATAAATATATCCCAGAAACAGTTCTTAAAAATAGTAACTGACTGACTGAAAGACTTTTATAGAACTGCAAAAGGCAGTGATTTTGAATACCTGCAGAATTGTGAGAAATTTCTTGCAGACAGAGTCATGTCCTTTACCAATCCACAACACAATGTCGAACTCGGACACTCCCAACACTGATACTATCAGCACTCACTTGGCTTAGGCCCGTGAATGCTGGCACTTACAGACCGAGCAGTAAAAATATAAAAAGACAATAATAATATAATTCTTTATTGCACAACCAATAAAACATATAGAAAAACAAAAGAAAACAAATACAAGACATGGTTACACAATACTATGTTTAAGTAACTAGAGTTTCGTGAAAGCTCCTTATAATGGTCTTACGTCCTATATTTTGGTATAAATAGATCTTTCACTGAATAACTACTACAAACATTATAGTTAGGACAAAAACAAATATAACAGAACTAACAACAATAGATTTCACAGGTATTATTCAATCTTATATGTATTAGGTATAATTCCAATAATTCAGTGATATTAAAATTAAGAAATTATAATTAGTAAATTGATATTCAGAGCCATCTAGTAATTTTAGTTCGTACTATGACTGCTAAATTGCCATTCATTTGGTTTAGAAATGAAATAATAGATGGCAATATGCGTGTACCTCATGCTGTTTTAAAGGCTACTTTACAGGTGGCGCTGTTTTACTGTTATTCTTGTTACGGAGTAAATAGAGATTTAGAGCATATTCGCATGATGTGTTGTCTCTGTCACACTAAGGTAATTTCATATGAACGCTATTTCATCGAAAACTAATTTAAGAGTATGGAACAGCCTATCAAAAACAATAACTGTCAAAACTGGCCCATCTGTCAGATTTATCGTAAGAACGTACCGAATGCGTGTTGTGAATTTTGTTTTGCTGATAGATTTTTATTATTTTGGAATTAAAATTGTTATAAGTAGTATAATCGAAGAAACCGTTGACGAATTTTAATAGTTACTGTTTACAGTTGTTATATAGTGTCGCTGCGTATGTAATTTTCGTGTTGTAACTTCAACCTACTTTGTTCCTGTTGACCTGCCTCGAACTTTGGTCGTTTAAAAGGTAACGGTTTTATTAAATTTAATTTTTTATATGAAAAATTTGATGAAATATCTTGATTTACACCCACATGTTTTTGTACTTAAGTAACCCGTATTATAAATCGGTTTATTTGCGGTATTAGCCGATTGTTTGATCGTGAACAGCGATCTTATCTCGTGTGTCTCTGTTTTGAAGATTTATATGCAATGCTTTCTTATCTTACTTTACGTGATACAATGCAGTGCCAATAAAGCAATTTTCAATGCAAAATTACAACGTGTTTCTGACAAACGGTCACATTTCGTGACTTCAATTTTCATTCACATAACGATAAACAATTCGTGACCTTGACATTGTTCTATTATAACTTCTCATTTTTTTTAAACTTAAGCATTATATTAAACCTTTGTGAATAACTTGTCGAATAAAAAGTTGTGTACACATTTGATTAAACTCATTATGATCATAGCAACTATGTTATGAAATTCGTTGTACTATGGTTCTTTAAAAATAATGCTTCTTGCTAAATATGTAGTTGGTAAATTCAATACACTACATAATAACAAAATTGACCTTTTATAACAATGACTTTTTATAACCTTGTATTTAAAAAAAAATCTGCATAAGGAAGAAATTCATTTGAATGTCACCAGTAATGGGGAAGTGATAAATCTTATGCAGTCTCTTTGGATGGGGGTCTGCACTCTCATGCTATATTTAGCTCTTACAATTGTCTTGTGAACAGCAGAACCTGTTCATCACAGCTTGTTATTAATTTTGAATACCTATACAGCTAATCAGATCCAGGCTTACCTAACTATTTTACAATTTAATTCAAATCAAACATACCTAAAAGTAAAACACCTGAAATATCTTTTCTTTTTTTAAATTTAAAAACTGAACTAGTGCAAAATTTTGTGAGGACTGGAATACCAATACCATTTAAATCATAAAGTATATTTTATGAACTTCTTCATTTATGAATCCTATAATTTGAACAAGTATTCATAAAAAAATAATTGTTGTAATAAACTTTTTTAATGACTTTGAAACAGATAATTATAATATCTTTAATAGACATGTTTTACAATTATCATCACTGAGTTGTTAACAGAATAATAAAGTTGTTTTGTGAAATGGCATTTAAGTGTAAGTAAGGAAACTATTTAAAATACTACATTTATCTCTTGCATACTAGTGACATTAAATATTATAAAATTTTCATTATCATTGGAACATCTTATCAAACTAGATAAATATGTTTTGTTACATTCCTGTACAGACTGCCTTGAAAAACCTTTCCTATATATCCTGTTTTATATTTAAAACCTCATCCAATCATGCCAACATAATTATGTAGACGAATGGGGTAGTCATCTCTCATCTATTTGTGAAAGCTTTTAAATGGCTTTCTTGTATTTATGTACCTTTAATATTTAATCTAGCTGTAAGTTTTCCGAAAATAATAAAATAAATCTGTTGACACTCTTTTGGACATTACTCAATTTACCATCAGGTGTAATGATGTCACTTTGATGTGTTTGAAAGAAAAACCAACTTCTTTTTACTATGGAAAAAAAATATTATGTATTTATTATACAAGGTCATTTTGGCATTAATTACTAAATGAAACCATATACTTATGTATGTAAAAATAATACTACAATAAATTACTTGAACCATAGTTGTAAAATAAAAACTGTATGTTTAATAAAGTACTAAGTAACTGTATGTTTGATTTTTGGCATAATTGCCAAAAATCATCCATGAATAACAATTGAAATTTAGCATAGGTGAAGATGAGTATGTAGTTTCATACAATAATGCATTTGCAAAATTACCCTGTACTAATTGAAAACCAGAATTGTTTTTTTTAATGCTTGGAATGACGAGCCTGCTGTTCGCCTGATGATAAGCAATACAACCACACATAAACAGCAGAAACACCATCCGACACCTTGAATTACGAAATATTAGATTAAATTGAGACATGAGTTGCTAAGTCTTATTATGACCAGTAGTTTTTTTAGCCTCCAGGCACATAACCAATTTTACCAATAAACTTTCACAATTACTATTTAACCTTCACAAAACATTTAGGCCAGGACCATCCCATTACATTTCCATAATGCTTTAAACAATTAGTGCGAGGCATTTACTTCAAACTGTATTAGAATGTGTTTTGCCATAAACAGGGCTGGCATTGACCTTCTGCATTGATATCTCTAGTATTATTATAAGTGTAATTGTTTGTTTGACCTCCATTCTTGAAGCAATGGAATGATGGACAGTCTTGTTTGCATAGAGATAATTTATGGCTTAGTAAGTGACTCAATATGGTACCTTTTATTATAATAAAATTTCGAGACACAAAGTTGAATTTTATTCCTTGCAATAATTGTTACCTGGCCAGAGCTTCAAGTAAATATAAATAATAATATTAATAAGTTCAATCGTACTTGATGTAATTTTACATAGAATCTCAATGCTGTTCTACATAACAATTCGTCTATGCCAGCCATTATCAAACTTTTTTGACCTCTTTGAAAAAATAAATATTTCATGGAGCTCTAATCAAAAATTTGTTTGAATGGTTTTGTGTGTATTATTAGATAATAATCATATTACTTACATTATGTTCCATTATACCCCATATGCTTGTGGAGCCCTGCCTGAGGCTCTGAAGAGTCTTAGAACTTAAGGGAAGACACTGACTATACCTGATCTTTGCTATATTTATCGAGAGCAGTAATGAAATTGTGGTATTTATATAATAAGAAGTTATATAATTTTATGTTATAACCTTTTTGGTGTTTTGGTTCTTTATGAAAAAGAAATAGATTGTCAGTAGTTTTGAAATTGGTTCTCAATAAAATGGCTTTTCCTTGCGTATTTTAATAATTTGTATTAAAATATTACAATTGGCGACGAGGATACTTACCCTTTGCGTGATTTAAAAAAAGTAACAATTATGTCGAAAATTATTGGAAATTTAAATAGTTTTGATCACAAGGAAAATGACTGGAAGATTTTTTTTGGCAAATTGAATAATTTTATTAAGTTGAACTGTATTAAAAATGAAAATTTGTGTGCTATTCTCTTAACTCATCTCTCGGATGAGTCATATCGGCTTGTACAAAACCTCGTTCATCCAAGACAAGTCGAAGAAGTATCGTGGGATGAGTTGATTAAGTTATTGGACGGCCATTTCACTCCAAAACGCTCAACGTTTGCTGATAGAGCAAAATTTTATGACGCAACCAGAAATGATGGTGAGAGTCTAGAAGATTGGGTAGCGCGCTTACGAGGACTAGCAATATACTGCGACTTTGGAACGGAGTTGGAGACGCTTTTGCGTGATAAATTTATTCTTGGGCTCAAAATGGGACCAGAAAGAAATCGTTTATTTGAACAAGATTTAAAATCGCTAACGCTCTCTAAAGCGTTAGAAATAGCTCAACAGGTTTCATGTGCTCGCGCTGCGCGTGCTTCTGTTGGTGTCATAGAGCAGCCGGTCAAGCAGGAGCATGTGTATCGAGCTGGTGAGCGTCAAGCATACAAGGTGCAAACTACGTCGCGGTCGTCAACAGACATTCGATGTTTTGTTTGCGGAATGAAGAATCATCTTGCAGACAAATGCCGTTTTAAAGACTACCGTTGTATTAGTTGTGGTGAAAAAGGTCACCTGAAGAAAATGTGTAGCGTTAGGAAGAATAAAGTTCTTCTAAACAATGTAGTTGCTATGGGAGACCACAATAACGTTTGTAAGGAATGCGATTTGTTTAATGTGAGGTACGTAAACTATGACCCTTTGAAAGTTGACATAATTATTAATTATAAAACGTTTTCAATTGAGCTAGATTGTGGTTCCGGTCGTAGTGTTATGTCTGAAGAATTTTATGTGCAAAATTTTAAAAAATGTCGTTTATTACCGTCTGACATTGTATTTTGTCTGTACACTAAACACAAGGTCACACCTCTTGGACATTTTTCTTGCGAGGTTGAATACAATAATTTAATACATGCTGTGTTAGGCATTTAGATCAAATTAGGAAGTGTATCCAAAATTGTAATAACACTAGTAATCTAGATGAAAACAGTTCAGTAGATTCATTGAGCATTCATTATGATTTAGCACAAAAGCCTGTGACGACCATGCAGGACAATCCTGTAAATTCTGAAAGGGAAGGGGAAGAAGATGGTGACAAATGGGAGGAGGCTAGGGAAAATGTTGCAGATATGGATAGCGTAACATCTGATAAACCAGAGTCTAAGAGTCCTTCCAAGGTAGCTTTAGTGCCAGATGAATCAGTCTCCAAGAGTCCTTCTGAGAATATACATTCTGAACCGGATGATCAAATGAACGATAATATTGGGGCTCTTGGGCGGACACTTAGACCAAAGCGTAATGTAGATTACAAGAAATTTTATTTTATTACTTAATTATATTTGTGCTATTGTGATGTTACAGTTCTAAAATTAATGAGGAAGGAATGTGGTATTTATATAATAAGAAGTTATATAATTTTATGTTATAACCTTTTTGGTGTTTTGGTTCTTTATGAAAAAGAAATAGATTGTCAGTAGTTTTGAAATTGGTTCTCAATAAAATGGCTTTTCCTTGCGTATTTTAATAATTTGTATTAAAATATTACAGAAATACAACAGAAATGCTTGATAAATAGGACAGTATTCGTTTACATCACATTTTGTTCCGTATTTAGGCTATAAATAAGTCAAAGGCCTATAACAATTTCACTATTAGTTCCTAAATTGTCTGAAAAGTACAATAAGTACAGTTATGTTTCGTGGTTGTCGAATCATTAAATGGTGTCTGTTAATTGGTTGTTTGTTTTCGGATGTGAAACTTAATTGGTTCTTCGGTATTCCAGGAAATGTACGTTTATACCAAGGTTGAGTTTAATATTGTTATTTTTTTGTGAATGGCGGGTTTTATAAATAAAGGAGAATGTAGGAGAAGAAGGAGAAGGCTTTCTTGTCATTGGTAGCGTCGCATTCCAGCTTGTTGTTAATGATACTTTTTATACTTTGCTAATGACGATTCACGGTGGTTTACCGTGTTTACTTACTAGTAAACAATACTTTGTAGTAATTTAAAAGGAACTCTGAACCTAGTCATCCATCACGTAAGAGTAGGTACTGACATTGAACCTGTACCAAACGCTTTGACTTATTCACTACGGTAGATTCGTTAATCTAGTTTCTAGACGAATATGTTTGTTTTGGACATTGAATAAATTAATGCGAGAATACGTGGAAGCGAATCGTTTTCATAATTTTACAAATAAGGTATGGCATAAACTATACAGAGAAGGATAAACGAAATGTAAGTAATCAAATATCTAGCCGTTTTTTCATTATTTACATTGCCTTAACAAGGGCGTCGTGTGAAATGAAAATACTGTTTGTTAACATTCAGTTTTGTCACTTAGTCTTAAGTTTTTAATTAATTTACTGATGCATAAATTCATATTTATCCGTTTTGCTATACACAGTCGTTACCAATCACTTTAATAATTTTAGTAAAGGTATTACTTTAACGCTTATCATATTAGTAAAAGTCACGAATACAATGGTCATGTCAAAATCAATGACAATGCTGCTATATATCTAAATTACATAGAATAAAGCGATAACTGATGATTCATTTAAAAGTTGTATCTTACGGTTGATTAGGTTCTGTCGTCCTCGTTTATTGCTTCCGTGTGATGGCCGATCTGTCTTTTGTAGCCAATATAATGTATTTATTTAAAGTTGAGAATACTTTTGGAGGCTATTAAAATGCTTCGGATCTGTTTTAGGCTTATTTTGGCCGAAATCGGCTTAAATTTTAAAGAGTTATAAGATATATTTTTTGCGACGTTAAAATCACAAAGGTAAATAAAATATGATTGCATTTTTTGCTTAGATGTTGATGATATGTGGACAAGGAAAATCATGAATAAACGTCAGTTGATAAACAATTATAATTATTAATGTTGAATTATATAATATAAAACATAATCATGTTTTTAATAATAAATGATGACCATAGGTCGGTACACACTTAGCATCGACCACCGTGTGAGTTTCGAGCGAACTTCTGCCATGTTACCACATAAATCTATAATTTAGTTCTAACATCGAATATTATTATAATTATTTTTCCGCATGTGTGGGTAGTATACAGGGTTTAGAGAAAATAAATAGTACATACAATTTTTATCGTTAAGGGCTCGGTTTACTCAATCCTCGCAAAGTACTTAAAGTGAAATTATTGACGTCTAAGACTGATCCTAAAAATGGTTCTGTCCTAGAAAAGTAATTGTTTTTGCCTAACATTGCATACCGTCCTATGTTGGGACAAAAATACTAAAACACCTCTCTCCTTAGGGCATACGTATGACATACGAGAGGTAGTATTACATAAACGTTTAGTACGAAAGCTAGCATTATATAAAACGTACGAGATACGCTTGAAATGTGATCGACGTCTATACGTATATCGTGAAAATTGACTTGCGCCAGTTGTTCATAGAGGCCGGTGCAACGATCGCAGTGTTCGGCAGAGCGTGAACTTATACAAGTATATGCCAGTCGATAATCGTCTCTTCCGTCCCAGTTTAAACGGTCTTGGTGCGCAAAAAGATACGTGAGTGATATGTTGAATTTCGCACTTACGATATGTTTTAATTAAATGTCAATATCGTAGTCGAGGAGGATGTAACTCGATGTAAAGAGATTGTTCGCTTTTGAATTAATTTGTAATATTACTGACAATTTATGACAGAGGTATATAAGTGTTTAATTGTTTACATTAAGTTTTTCCTTACCTGAACAGAAGGTAGTTCCTTTTTTCTTTAAGTTCCTGTCTCACCACATTAACTGCCTTGTCATCGGACGATTAAACGCGCTGTTGACTTGTTGTGTACTTAGTACCTACTAGGTTTTATAAAACTATTTATTATTATAGGAAAAAATCAACAGAATTGAACATCAACTAGGACTGGAACATCGTCCTTTATGCATCATAAGAGGAAAGTGGGGCAAAAATTGATAGTTCCATTAATTCTAGTAAAACTATTCGCTTTCTTCAAAGCGAAGTATAATTAAAAGAGAATAAATGTCAAAATATCTATAATGTTTTTTTATGTTTACGCGAATGTTAGTAATTGAAATAAAACTATATTGCTATTATATATTGCGTATTTTATCGCGGTTTTTATAGTTTGTAGTTTTGTCAACAGCAAAAAAAAATGTAAAATGTAGGTAGATATTTTAACTTTGACTTTTCGGATGACCAACTTCAGTTCGCCCCGTGACCACGAAGGCTGCAGTCTCCGAAACTTCGGGGGAAATGTATAATACCAAGAATCGCGATAAATTCCGCAAAATAGTTTTATTTCAATGTCAACATATCTATTACCCAGAGATCGGTCTGGAAGGATATCCTTCACCAGGCTAAAATCTATAATCTATCCGTGGCTACATCCATAGTTGAATGGTTAGGTAATACCGATCTGTTACTGAAGTTATCCTGGAAACAGCTATTGATGAAGTTTATCCGCCACGTTTGCAAGTACTCGATGTTGCCTTGTGAGAAGTTACTTATACAACTCACGCCCGTCACGTTATGTACGCATCGCCGAATTTCCATATTCCACATCCAAATATCCAAACTATATTTGGCGATAGAGCGGGGAAGTCTTCAAATCTAAGACGAAAGGATATAAGAATTCAATTATTTCTGTCTTACAAAAATCTGCTTGGTTTTAAATAAATTCTCCAAAAATATTTTCGATATAAAAACCTTTCACATCATATTTAAGGTCAACAAAATTAAGCACTTTCAACAATGTTGTAATGCTGTTACCTCAGTATTATTCAAGTGTAATTGGCGTCGCGAAATATTTGGTTAACCGCCAACAGCCAATCTCCTTTCGCGCAATAAACCCTGCAAACTACGATGTGGGTCATATTTTTATTATAGAATTCATAAGTGGGCCACTTGTTGATATTACTGATAAGTGATCACCAGCGCTCATGAACAATTACAATGTCAGAGAGGTTATCGACTTATGGACGACCTTAAGCAGATGTGCATTGACTTTCGCTGGTCTATATTTAAACAGGACTGCGTTTCAATTACCATAATTTGCAATATGTTCCTCCAGTATTCCCAGAAACCGCATGAAACGCAAGAATAATGATGCCACTTAAAAAGGCTTCCCTTGCCAGTGGTATCACCCCAGCTAAGTTAACAAAACTGGCTACAGCGAGTCTGTACCACTTATGTGCGTCATCTTTCCAGGAATCGCTGCTTCGTTATCTTCGAACTTCGTCAAAATCTTTCCGCTTATTCAGGTTATTCAAAATTAGTCCCATTAAGGGTCGACGAAACCTCTGTTCTAAAGCACTCGCTCATTTCGATTTGATGACTAAGCAAATTTTATCCACCAGCGGTTTGAGATTAAATATTGGGGCTTCAGAAACGATCTGTTTAATTACTTTCACTCGTTTAACATTATTCTGAGTATCTAATTTTAATATGAAAATTCAAAACTAGGATTCTTGTAATTGTATTGTATTGAATAAATTACAGTATACCTAGTTTTAGTCTTGGCTATTACTTCCCGTGTCATTTTTATGTATGGTGTTAATATGTTTAGAAATGTGCATTGTTTTCGATACGATGTCACAGTAACCTTAGTCCTAGTTCTTAGTAAGTTGTCGCCTTCATTTAGCTTCAAATCGGGATATATCTTTAAAATATGGCAATATCTTATAAATTCTCAGTGCATTTATTGACTTCAATCCACCGATATCAAAGAAAAGAGACAAAAGATCTATGTGTCGCAATTCTTGATACCGTAAGTGATTATAAAATGACAAGGTTAACGTCCGTCGGTGTAGGCTGTACATAGTGTTAGGGACTTAGCCTAACGCTCGCTCGGAGGATCTTACAGTCCCGAGTGTCGACATGGGGCCGTAAGACCAGAAGACCAACATAACTGTTTCACTCACCCCCTAGTGGTGGTAACGTGCGTTTTCACAGCGCAAAAAGGAAGGGTTAACGTCCATTTGTATAAAAAAGTGTACACAAGTAGTCAGGTTTGCGGTTGATGTAATCGTCTTTCAGCGGTCGGCGACTATCAATATCCCGCTAGCGTTATTCATAATTGTGGTGAAACTGGAACTAATAGATAGAAACTGCACGTAGTTTTATTTTATAACGTTTTTCGATGTGAATGACTTGCATGAACGGTGTGGTGTGGGCGTTATGTATACCGATAAGGATGTAGGGGTTAATGAAATCTGATGTTGGAAAACAGGTGTCGGAATCTTAGATAATGGAATCTATAGGCTCTGTGACGACTCTTCACTTATGTGAACAATCTAAATAATTCAAGTGTAGCGGCCTGATGACAATAGTGTTATGATGGACGTTGGACTCATAGTATATTTATAGTTGTCCTTTAAAAAATACGTATTTTCTTATTTAACTTATTTGCGAACTGGTGACGATTGATGTTAATATTAAAATCATTAAAAAAATATTAATTTATCGTAATTTTTCATGTACCAAGTGTAGGTAATTGGGCACAATTAGAATAATTTGACGGCATAATTGCTGCATGATTACAATTCGTAGATAATATTTGGCCGAGTTCCACGAGAATAGCGCACGGTACTGTTGCAAGTTTGCCAAGCGTGCCCAGTATTGTCTTCTGCTCACGTTCGGTGCGTTCGAAAACCCCACACATGATCCGTCTCCTCTCTGCACGCAGCACGCAATCAGGAAGATTATAACACGCTTATTAAATCACAACTTTAACACGCAGATAATACAGTATTCATTGCAACGCATTGTCCAACTAAGCCGATTGTTTTCAACGAAAAAAGTATTGTTTTTGTTTGTGATTTGCTTCGACGAAAGCGGACCAGAAGGTCAGATATTATTCGTCTCCACAAAAATAAAAGCTAAAATGCTGAACAAATGTTTGAAGATATCAAATTGGTGTCGCTTCAGCTCCCGAGTGGTGAGTCAACAAATTGTTCCGGTTGTTCGTGATTTTCAGCAGAGACGGGGCTTTAGGTCACGTAGTGAGAAAATTGGAGTGAAATAAAGTCTAAATTGGTTATTTGCGCGCGGAAAGATAATGGCTTGTTAAGTCCGTTTTCTGTCTGTTCAATTTTCAATGAATAGGTGGGCGTGTAGGCTTACACCGGCTGATTTACACTGTTGGTTGTTATCACGTGATCGGAGTTTACGAATGGGAAGATTGATGAACGGTGTTTTGAAAATGAACGTGTTTTAGGCAAACTTGAACAACTATCATAGTCTATACAAAAGCACTAAGGATATGAAACTGCGGCAGTAGAAATTGAAATGATAGAGTTTGGAATAATTGTTATTCTTTGTTGTCCTGTTCAATATTACATCTGTATTTCCATATAGTTGAATTATTGTCTGTTTAATTTAATATTATTTTTCACCATAAAAATGTGTGACAATGTTAAAAACACTGAAATTGATCAGAAAATAAGTTAAAAATTGTGTTTTAGATTAAAAATAGGTTCTTTACAAGTACGTTTAGTTTATAAATATCCTGATAAAGTAATTAAATGCTTAATTCGTCATAAATGATACGTAATAATGTATGTAATTTCTATGAAAGTAATAATCCCTTGACGCGTGCAGTGAAAGAACAAATTGTTACAATCTCCAGGGATTTTCCACCGGTTTCACGAGGAGAATGTGTTTTCCAGTTGAAAAGTGAAATTTTCCGATAGGATCGCCTGATGCATCCATAGTCTAGACTCTAGACACCTTTAAGTACTAAGAAATTGCGTTTGTAGACTTTTATATATCTTCGTATATGCTTAAAGAAAGTGTCGTCTAGATTTTGTCTGTGACGTTGCCATTTTTTTTATAGTAACATTTGAGTGGTAGTAACTCTGCGTGATGCGGCTCTTCAAATATCTATGATGAGTATTTATCTTAGAAATGTTAATGTTTTAGTATTCTTATTTGCCTTTGATTTCTTGCTTTGGTCGGTATTGAATTGGTGATTCTTCTGGCTATGTGGGTGTTTATTGGCGATAGTAATGACTTGCATAAGATGATTTATTTGCGATTTGTAAGCCGACTGCTTCAAAATCTTAATAAATTTAGGTTAGTCGTGTAGCTATGAAGATGTAATCTAGAGTAGTTATTTGAAATAATTACTAAAATATACATTTAATCAAATGTTCTAGTTGAGGAGGATGCGTCATGGAATTGGAATCAATCGTGTTAAAACCCGCCATAGTGGCACACGTAAGTGTGTCACGTTCCGGGATCAGCCTGTGTATATCCGGTTCCAACAGGCCGGTATAAACGTGTCGACTGCCGAGGGGTAATCATCTCTCGTCAGTCGACATTCTATTAGTACCCATTTCGCTTATGAGGTGGAGTTAATTCACTTTACTGTGTTCTTATAAAAAAATCAAGTTAAAATACTTAAGTGGGATTCCTAGCAAAGGTAGGGGAAACGCGAAGCAGATAGATAAAAAAAAAATATGTGTTGGAACACAACAATCTGGTTCACAGATATTTTCAAAACATTTATTTTGTTTATTATCCTAGCACGTTTCCAATAATAATAAATCAATTGTATAATTATCATAATTTCATCGAATCTTATTAATATTTTATTTAAATAACACCTCGTAGTGTAGACGTGAACAATAGCAACATATTGAATAAGCTTTTTTAACACAATGTAATAATGTATTAAATGATGTGTAGTCATCGTATCATGTTGTTGATCCATCGATAACTTTTTGCATAAAACATATATTAAACACGTCATATCAATGTAAAACATTTGATAGCATCTCTATATGTCTGCCCACACCTTCGGACCTGTTTTGAATAACTAATAGGGATTATAAACATGTGGTTATGTTTTACGAGCCAAAAGTCAGTCGCACGAACTTTCTCCGTAATCTCATTGGTAATTTAACAGCATTTTTTTATTTTTTCGTTTGTGTCTCAAGCTGTCATTCGTTAAGATTATCTCGCTTGAAATGCTTTGCTAATAAGTGTTTATCGAATCTTAACGATATGTAGTACAACAGAGACGTGCAATATAACGGTAAATATTGCTCATAATGCTTCATCGTGTAAGTATTTTCCATTGATAACAACACATCACATGACTCTTAACAGGATTCAAAGGACGTCTCTAATTTGTAATCGACAGGCAACATCATCGACCTAAATAAATAAATGTCCTCACATTCAGTCAAAATTAACTTTCGCACGTAACAAATTTAAAGACGACATCCGAGTTAAGAATACAATAAACGGCCGAGCGAGACTTGCTAACTGCACATCCACGACCGTCTCGAAGGATTTATTTTCGTGTCGGCCAAAATGCGTCATTATTCCTTGCAATATCTGTTTTGCTCGTCCCCATTCTGCATTGCATTTTTATCGCGATTTTCTTCGAAGACACCGATGCCCAGAGAACCGGCTTCCGTGTGACGTGTTCCGAGTGCGACTAATGGGCCGCGCGGTCGGCCAGTAACGCTCTTCGCGTCGCGCTAACAGGTGCGCTACTAAACATCTCTTGCGAATTCATGTTATCCTGGTAACCCGAACGTTTTCGATTTATAAACTTACGAACAGTGCTGTGTGTTTGTGTGTGCTCTGGATTTTTCTCTTGTGGATTCATGAGGTATGATTTTTTTGTTATATCACGTTGGGTTTTAACGTGTTTCACTGATTATGATTGATGACCAATTATATATAATTTGTGGATGAATGGTTCCAGTTTTTATGATCGTAGAAAGTGCTCAAACTTTTGTCTCCTATTATTTTTTTTTAGGATTTTTATAATGATTAAATTGCAATATTTATTTCTTTCGTTGTCCATTTGTAGACGAAATATAATGCCGGCGGTTTTTAAATATAATAAGCGCGATATGGCCTGTCAAAATAATAATGTTTAATTCACTGCTTCATTAATAAATTGCAAATTATTAATGTTCTACGATCGGTTAAAGTTCTTTATTGGATTAATGTCAATGCAATGGTTTCGTCATCCGTATTCAACATTATAATAAATCCTTTAATAATGGGAACGGACATTGCTGCAAAGGTTACGGTTGAATAACAAGAATTATCCATTCGCAACCAGCTTTTTAACATACATAAGTGTATATAAAAGTTAAAATTATATTGCGAATTAACTTGAAGGTCGTGAATGAGCCATTAAATAAATATGTTTTTGGAAATTATGTGTGGGATTTCCGGCGTTGCAGTCTGGAAGCCAGATATGGTAAGGTTAGAATTATTATGTTAGTGTTTATACTTGTCCTTCTATTGTTCAAAAATGGTTAGACCGTTTGTGATTGGACTTTCATTGCTGAATGGCTTGATTCGGTTCGAACGTGGGATCATCTCGATGACGGTTTCTAATTCATGATACGAGTCCATGCCTTTTGGAATAAGTGTTTCCGGTGGCAAGGGTAAATTTGTCTGTCTGAAAGTACAGATATTTCTTGAAATTTTTCTACGATAAAATTTTTAATGCAGTAGCGGTTAAACTAACGTAGTATAAAACGGTAAATAAAATGTTAAGACACGAACAAGAAATGCGTTCAATTATGTCACTCCTCCACTCCTTACTAAGGCTTCTAAAACAATAACAAGCATAGAAATTGGGTCGATAGTTGATAATGATATTGTTTGCAATCTGAATGAACGTATCGAAATCGGTTTTAAAATGTGATTTGACCATGTTCTAATTTCAAATGCATGTCTGCGGTATCTGTGAGTTCTTTGTTTTTTTTTCGTTATTTTTTTATGTCAATAAAAAGGTTTTTCGATGATTTTGTCTTTGCTTGAGTAGATTATGTAATTTAAAACAATACGGTATTCGAATTAAAAAATACTATCGCTGAAATGTTGACATTTTCACTACCGCATGTTCACTTCAAATTAATTTGTTTCGTGTGCTAAAAACTTTTTGGCTCTGATGTGATTGTTGCTTACCGTTTAATAGACGTTATGTATTAACAGTACTAAAGGTTTATTGTAATGAATTTAAATGTTTTAATATAGATTTAGGTCACAGATTTATCAATGTTGTATTGAAAACAAAACCACCGTTTATGGAGAGCAAATTGATATATTGGGAACATTTTGATAACAATGATACATTTGAAAGAAAGTATGATAACATGTCTTGTCACAAATTGATCGATTATATGTTTAGCATGATACTACTCTGTTGACATACGTTTACAATTATTCAATTACATTAATGAATATGCAACTGTGACCACTTTTTCATGACGCACGTGATGTCATGACAGTAGATGCACCGTTTGAAAATAATTGTCAACGGCATCATCTAAAAATATTCATTCGGCTTCGGTTGATTCATACCTTGTCTTGAAAACATCTGTTTGAAATATTAGTAGATATAACTTTAATGATATTGAAAATGATTTGTTAGATGAAAGTTTTGCTAATATTTGTTCTTGAGTAAATTCAATTACATTATTATCAGTTGTAAAGGTCCGTCTAGATGATTCTAGCCTTGGTAGGCCTTCTTATAGATTTAATATCTCCATGATATCGTAGTCTTTTTCTTCTAGTAGGCGGAACTTTGTAATTATGAGTGGTGTTATGCGAACATAGTATGCAAATTTGGTCGATTGGAGCACATGAGCCATTGATTTAGTGAACTCCACATTCATTATTGTTTTTATAATAATATTATTAAACAATAAACCTTTTCCTTTTATCCGTTTCATCTTTATACATCTCAATGTGAACATACCGACACAATGTGATAAAAATGCAAATTCAACTGAAGGCAATATTGAGTCAATATCTTCAATAAATATTTTCTTTTGTATTCCCTAACGGTGCTGCGAATAAATATTTGAATGAATATTTCAGGAGCTACCGACTACAACTAACTTGTTTAAGTAAACACGTTGTGAAGAATGCACAACTTAAAGTATGGTTTGTTAAATCTAAAGTACATATAAACTATTTGGTCGCAAATTTTTAATCTTTTAGTAATATAAATTATATTGAATATAAAATTTTAGCAGATAATGAACTATTCTCAACAGCAACAGTTGAGAAACGCTGGCTCACTAATAAATTATGGCTCAAAATTCTGGTTAAACAAGTCAAAAAATGATTTAATCGATAGCGGATTCGGCACCTAATAAAGCAACGGTGTTCAATGTCGTGTGCCAAAAAAGTCAACTCCGCTAGCTGTAAGTTACCGTAGTATAAATTAAGCGAGATTCTCCCAAGGCGAGACGGGCTTGCGATAAAATCCGGTCTTGCTATACTTTTATTTGTACCTGCTTCATGCGTGTTGTGTTCATTCCTGCCAAAAGGAATATTGACTTACGTGCTAGTGCTAGTAAAGTTTATGTACGTTCGTAAACTATATTGCCGATGGCGTATGTCTGAGTATCTGGTATGAAGTATTTAGAGTTCTTCAGAAATGTGAGTAAAATGTACGATTTTACTTGAAGAATTGAAATTGTATTTACTTTTTTTATAAGTTCACGGCAAAGTGACTTCACTGCACCTGATAGTAAGTGAAGTGAGGTCCAATAGAATGTCGACTGACGAGAGACGATTACTCCTCGACAGTCGACACAATTATGCAGGACAGTTGGAACCGGATATACACAGGCTGATCCTGGAACGCGACAGATTTACGCGGCTACTATGGCAGGTTTTAACACTTTGTGTAAGGCGGCCGCTATCCGGGCGGATACAAAAAATATATCCTGCCACCAGCAAAACCAGATAGAATGAGGTGAAAAATACCATCTAAGGTTTGCGATACAAACACAGACGCGGGGACTTCCTCTTGTGTAGTAATGGTTTCCTGCAGTCGCGATAATTATCAAGTTGCGGGCAGACATGTCGGTTGCAATGATTATTATGATTACATTTCCACTGTATAAATATCTCGGACCGTTACTTTGATCGAATTGACATTTAGCACATGTCGCTAAGTGTACGAGTGTCGCAACTTGCCCAGCATGTGGCCTGTCTTGTCCACTTTTGATCTAAGTTATGGCCGTGTTTTCTCCCGGCAAAAACTCGAAACAAGTTGCCTGGAACATGTGACTCATACTCGGTCCGCTAACTTGTTGCGATTTCGAATATGTGATTTTACTATGTTTGGCTCTTGATTTACATACGCATTTAAATCATTTACGCTTTTGGTAACTAACGCGTCTGATATTTTAATTTCGTTATAATTTCGCCGCAATATGTTAATGGTCTGCCGCAAAGTATCTGCAGGACATTAGGTGTAGCGGTTTCCCAAAATGTTCTAGATCCTTCGGAGTCGAAACTTTTAAAATGGCCAAACTTCTATATTCCTTTAAAATTAGATCCGCCAACGAAGAAAGTGGTCGCATTACGCGGTTTGTTGCGCCTTAAGATAGCGCGTGGAAAGTCCGCAGACTTGATATTTTGAGACGCTGTTCACCTTATGAGAAATGCAAATATTGACATCGTGTATTATCGCCCATTACGTGTCGCGTCAGTCATGTTTAAACATGTTTCACTTTCAAATGGGCCGGAGATAACTCTATCGGATAACAGGTGACTGATTCCGACGTGTAACTGGAGCGACGCGACGTTTTGCAGAAAGTCCAATCAATAAACGTCAATCAAAGATGGAAAAGACTGATTTCCGTCTGCCAACAGCGTACATCAAAATTGTCTCCGTTCATTCTCAATAAACAGCGGTTATCGTCATTCGACATTAGTTACGTACTCTATAAATAGTCATTCTGTTCGCAACGTTCATAACTGGTCCCCCTTTGGTGGTTTCACTCTTTTTTGCGTAAGTTGATATTCCATTTAAAGCATCTCTTTGAGCTGATTTAAGTTTATTCGAACTACATATTAATGCGGTTTTTCGAGAGCACCGATGCGACTTGAATACTGATTTAATTCATTAACTCAAGACGGATCGAATGATGCTTGAGAATTTCATCGATTCATAAGGTTACATTGATATCGAATACTTATGAATGAAGTCGAGATTTTATTTTTAATCCGTAAATTACATTCGCTATCGACGAGGTCGTTTACCTCTATGTGAATCGTATTTAATCGCGGATAATAATTGATACGCAATCGTAAGTTAAGCTCTGTTATGTATATAGGCTTAGTTGAGAGACATTCCTTTGATGAACAATTGTTGCTAATTAGCAACGATCCGGAACAATTTGTTATGTTTTATTATTTTAGCTATTCCAAAATTAGCGAGAATTTTATCCTCGTAAGAATTTGAGTGAATGCATTCCTAAATATCGATAGTGTGTTGTGCACTATTTAATCCTTAATTTTTAGTGCATTCATGTCACGAACGGTCATTGGCACTCGGTAAGGCCTCGTTCACATAACTGGTGTCGAACGTGCGTCCACCGCGCAGTGAATTTGTTAGTAGCGTTTGCACGGCGTGTCTGGAACGGTTCCATTTCAAACGCACATATGTGTACTTATAAAATAAAAAATCTTAAAGAATATATAGGCATGCAGGTAGAAATGCAAATCCTTAAGTCTGAAATATCGTTCCAATAAAACTGGTGTACTTATTTGTTTAATTATAATTGCTCGTTGTGAAATGATACCGTGAATGCTACACCGACACAACTACAACGCCACACCGATTGCACGCCCATGCAGGGAGGGGGGAGACATTTGTCCACTTTTACTTCCTATTGTCCTCTTCCAATTCTCCTCCAGGGCCCTGCAGTCGCTAGGCCGGGGGATTCTAGTACCCCATTCGCTTCATTCCCCCGATGCTGACTGCGGGGTCTGTATCTCTATAGCAGCTATACTCTAAGTGTGTTCCGCGGAACCCTAGGGCTCCGTGATACCTCTGTCGGGGTTCCGCAAGAACTTAGAAAAAAAAAATCAAAATACCTCTCTCAATAATAATTAGTAACTGTTACATTGTACTTTTATTATGCTGATTAATAAAAAATACATTTATAAAAACAATTGTTTTATTGCAGGGTTCCATCAAGTATTTTGCTTCCCAAAAGGGTTCCGTCATTTAAAAAGTTTGAGAACCACTGCTCTATAGAAAAAAGCTTCTCGCCTGAACGGGGTCTATTACGGATCTGCGCATGTTTTGTCGTCATAAAACCCCAATGTAATCGTGTCGCGTCTTTGCTCGTGTGAATTAGACTGAGAGCAACACGCGACTTGCTGGCTATTGAGAAATACTTATCCAAGTGTGTGTCGTAGTGCAATTAGCTTTTTGCAGTCTCGTCCGGAGTTAATTTTTAGCATTCCCGCGCTATCTTTGAGATAAGATTGTGGAGTTTTTGTAGGTGAAGTTATGAGCTCAGATATTGGGGCTGTAAGTGAAGCGTGGAGAATTAAGCGGGCCGGAATAATAATGGTCGATGAGGAATATTGCGTTACTTCGCTGGTTTTGCGTTTCGTAGTACTATTATTATTATTTATTCCTCTTGCCTCTCAAGCCTATGTCCTCTAAAGAAAAATATTTATTGAAGAACAGAGCGATGAAAAACAAACACTTGGTGTACTTGAGACTTTTTTTTACCTCTACTAGTCATTGCGTGGAAACCATTAGTCAGTAAGGTCCGTCCCGGTATTCCCCGTATGGATTTACACCTGCATCGCATTTGCTAAGCAACGGCATATCGATTAGTGCTTAATAGGTTTTTTTTTACAAAACAAACGTCCTCTTTCCAATGGTGATGTTTTCTGCTTAGTTTTTCTTTTTCTAGTATAAATGACAATGATCACATCGCACCCATGTTGAGTCTCACAATAACTAATACTTATACTGATTGCAATATCTACAACCAGAATACATCAGTACTTGCTTACTGTTGATAGCAGAACCAGAAGTTGCTATGGTCTCGACTAAGATAGAACGATAGTCCTACTACCTTGAAAGTCCACATACCTACAATCAGTAACTGTATGAACAATGCAGCGGTCGTTAAAGATAAAAAATATAAATAGATTATCTCTTCTCACGAGTCAGTCGTCTGATAGCATATTGTGATACATATACACCACTCAGGGTTAAATATTACGACAGGGTAATGTCCCAGAATCCTAATTTTGATAAAGTCCAATGCTGCGGTAAGATAATCGCATAGTCTCAATCTAGATTTGTCACTAGGAGATAATAAGATGTGCAACATTGGACGCGGTCACATGATGTTTTGATCTTGATCGGGTCAACTGTTTGATTATATGGTTCAATTGCTTTGACAGGTGAATAAATAGGCTATTATAGAATAATTTACACGTATTCAGTACGTGGTACTTTTGACAGTAACTGTTTAATATATAGAAGAGATTGTTTAAACAAATACTGGAAGAAATAAAAACTTCAACTGAATCATATTACTGTAGATTTTATTTTGCTAGCATAAGAATAAGTATAATCGCTTTCAGATATTTCTTGTACAAGAAAAATATATAAAAATCTAAAACCGAGTAGATACAGATATACCTACCATGATTTTTATAACGTTAAGCATTCCGTAATATGAAGAAACAGTAGTCTGGTGTAATTGTTACAATGATATCTTTTATTGCTTTACAAAACAGACGCTAATACAATATTCTATTCAAATCTTCGCCATTTGTTTTTGTTGTTGTCCCGAAATCCGTTCAATCTTCTTAATATTGTACCGCGCAGATGTTACTTTGTCATTTACCTATAAGCCTCATCCCAACTTGGGCAAAGTTATGGTACAATACATTTAAGTTTAATGCTCAACGCTTGGCGATGGACATTATTTTACAGATGCGGGCAGCAGTATCAAATGTGTCTAGACTCGGTATTAAGTCAGTTATAAAGAATGTTAATTTAAGTAGATGTCCTCAGCCAACATGCGCTATTTTTGCTGATCCATAGTTCTGTAAACTGTTTGTGAATATTTTTTTTCGTTTAAAACGTTTGTTCAAAAGATGTAAGCGTAATTCAGGAAATTTATAAAAAAAGTAATAAATATAAATGATAATACAAGTCCTGTGTTATATTACACTGTCCCACTGCTGGGCACGGGTCTACTCCTGAGAGCGATTAGACCTTAGTACACCACGCTGGCCTGTTGCGAATTGGTAGAATTTACACACCCTCAATATTCCTATAAAGAACTTCTCTATGTTTACCTTCACCGTTAAAGCAAACGATAATTCACAAAGAATACACACATAAATTTAGATACAAATATATATTATTCATTTGCAATGAAGAAGTCACTGAAAGAATTCAAAGATTTAACGCAGTAAAATATGCTAAAGATTTTGCCGACAAAGTTTGATTTTTAACACCAATACCGATGTCACTTTATGAAAGTAAGCAAATAGATTCACCGCCTCAACTCGCTAAATGGTGACCGTTTTTCTCGTTCGCAAATTGGAAAGATCTCAATCCTTCGCAAACGTTTTTGTCTTTAGAACTGTCTGGTACAGATGGTTTGAAAGATATTTTTTTTTATGCAATGGTGCTAGTCAAGAGTTTAAAACGCTTTGACTATTGAGCCTTCATCTGTAAACTAACAGGAAACTGCCTCATTGAAATTGGTGTGATTTTAGTCTAAATTTATTTTAGATTAAAATGGATTGAATTTCTAAATCGGACTATATTTGATAAATAATGATAATTTTTCTCAGGATTGAGGGTACAAAAAACACACATATCACGCCTTTATTCACACGTCTGAGTAGGCAGAGGTACATTCATGACACCCACTTTGTACTACATGTGTTCCGTGCCATGGTCGCAAACAAAAACGAGTTTTTTGACGATTCCCACAAATTAACAATTTTGGAATAGATCATTATTTTATTACGAGAGTTATGGCTCTCTCTAAGTAATGTTTTTAACTTGTTACCATGGTAAAAATTTACGACAATACTGACATACATTAATACGTACTTCTTCGACTTAACATTAAGTACAATGTCAATGCCAATTACAGTTTGTCGTGTAGACATAATTTCTAAGCCCGTACGAGGTCGATAGTAAGGGTTGTCGTATTCTTAACTGTAACTACAGTTAAAAATTATTACTGTAGTCCTAAGATCTCTATTCTATAATGTTAGATATTGAAATTAAATTAATTTTCGGATTCTATAGCGGTTTTTTATATTTTAGTTTTCTCACGACGTTTCGATGACTTTCCAACCTTCATGGTCACGGGGGGGACTGAGGTGTTGTTCATCCGTAAAGTCAAAGTTACAATATCTAGCGACATTTTACAATTATACAAATTTTTAAAAATTTTAGCTTACTTTTTAAAATATAAAAAACCGCGATAGAATCCGAAAATTAGTTTAATCTGTATTCTATTTACATTGCTGGTTGTAGGATATATTTTGTATCCGCCCGGATAGTGACCACCGTACAGAAGATGTTAAAACTCGCCATAATGGCCCATGTAAGTGTGCCGCGTTCCGGGATCAACCAGTGTATATTCGGTTCCAACAGGCAGGCATAATTGTGTTGACTGCCGAGGTTTAATCATCTCTCGTCAGTCGACATTCTTTTGGACCCCACTCCACTTATTGTCAAGTGCAGAGGGGTCACTGAAAAAAAATATACAATATGACGTAGTACATAAAACAGTTTTTAAAACAATAGCATAAAATTTTTGGATTTAATAGAATTCGTTAAATGTATACGAATTCAAATGCTTCTTTACTTGTAAAAAAGGAATTGTTCCACCCTGTTTCTTTATTTCGCCTCGTGTCGTTTTCCTCAATGCCGTCTTTTATGAAACTGTAAAAATCAAAGTACTGATGGTACTTTATTAACTTCCAAGTTTCCTTGTGTGGAACAACTGGAGCGGCGATGACTGAAGTGAAGGAAGATTAAAGTTCACTGCGTCAGTTCAGACTGTTACAAACTAGAGAAATAAATGACAAAACGGAACCGTAAATCGAGGAAACTGATGCGTTCAAATAAACTAACTTGAGCTATGAGCTACGTTACGGTATCATTGATAACTATCGAACGAAGGCCGAAGCGATTGCAACTGACAAGATTCTATCAATCTTTTGTCTCTTTTGTGAATTTACTTAATTCGTTTACATTGTCTATGTTCGCTAACAGCTCAAGTGTTAGAAAGAGAAAGCAATTTTTGTCATGTGTTATATTTCTATGTGTTTGAATGAATCATATATCACTTGTTACATTCGATAGAGGAATGTCAGTAACATTCATGGTGTTAAAATAGATCGTTTCGACACAACACGATGGTAATGGGCTTATTTTTAAAACATCTTTGTCACCTTTTTCTGAGAAAAATGTTTCAAGATTTATAATCGAACTAGCTGCGCTTACGACTTTGTTTGTGTGCAAAGAATGTTTGGTATTCGGCTGTCATTATAGCTCTTAGATAGATGTTAAAGTATTTAAAATCAGTCTTGGTGATGGTTTTAATTTGATTGGTGTAGTTATATTAACGTTTCGCTTAAATAATTTCCAACAACATTCTGTGAAATAGACGATGCCTTCGATTGTAAGGTATTCTTATTTGCTAAAAAGAAACAGGTTATATTATGATTTGCAAACGGCTCAAAATCAATTGTGTTATAAGTAGACATTTTAGTTAACTTGTTGGCTAGGGAACAGAGATCCAAAGGCGTCAATTGTATTATCAACAAACTTTCAACGTAATTTTCCAATTCGAAGACAAAATTCCTTTCAAACACAATTTGCAAGTTTAACAAATTAATCCAGTTTTCTATTTTGTAATATGGTCGGCAACCCTGAGCTTGACTTAGGTTTTCTTAAGTAATAAACATGCAATAGAGGCTCGTAAGTAATATTTTATAAACAATCATGTTTTTATAACAGCAGTGATTCATCTATTGTGTGGACGGGCGATGGAAAGAAACACTTCAATATTGAACGACTAATGGACTTCGTGATGAAATAATGGTTTTTAATATATACAAATAGTAAGAGCTTATAATGATTTGTTACACAGTGCTATTAGCATTTGTTAGTAATGGTTTGGTCTTCGTTATTAATTTAACTATGTTATGATGTATTACGTTTTCTTAGAGGTCATGTCAAACATTAATGTTTGTAAAATAATATAAGATATATTTTTCGTAATCCTAAAAATTATTTGTATCAAATACATCTTGGATTTGGTAAACGAATTCTTCTTATGTATTGTTTGTATCAACCGGCTCTGAATAATAGATTCTTTTTATGTTGAAACATGATACTGTTCGAACAAAGGATTCATTAAGATGACATCTTTAGAGATTGCGAGCTTTATACACGTTCATCAATGTGTAGCGACCAGTTATTAACCAAACCGTGGTTTAAAAGAAATTCGTATTCCTAATTCAATGTTATTAGTCTTTGGTCACAAAAACATTCGTATCGCCTTTCTAGAATCTAGAAAGTTGTTTCCGAGAAGTCACAGCTAATAAGGATCGTAGTAAAAAATAATCTTGGTTCTGATCAAATGAAACTGGATTCGCATGAGAAGATTTAGAAAATGTTTTCTTCTTAGCTTCTAAATTGAAGATCAACGATACATTAAAAATTGTTGAGGAATATTTTTTTCCGAGAATAGGATGGTGAGAGCTATTGTCACCCTACTAACTACTTTAAAAAGAAGTAAAACTTCGAAGCGGCTCATCAAATCCTTCATACGTACCAGTTGTAATGTGTGACATCGGAGAAGTACTCCTTAATGCATGCTATTGTCACGACTGGGGATGTTTCAAGGAACTTAGCCATAAGTATGGAAAAATTTTAGCTTAAACCTGTATTCTCATGTGGTTTAGGTTGGGGACACATAATATTCATGGTTTGCCGAAGTTTTTACTATTCTGTGAAATCCTGGGGTTGGGCAAAGTGATATTTTTCTGGTTAGTGTCAAGTCGGAGCTTAGAATTGGTGCCCAAGATGCCGATAGGCTCGCCCCCTATAACATGGGGCACACAGGCGAAAACTGGGTACCCTGGTTGCATCCGCTTACCCCCTCGAGGATGACTGCATGATGTATATGTGTGTTATCAAATCCATAAACTAGTGGCAAATATTATAAACAAAAGAAAGTTTTCCAAATTGAATGAACGTAAACGCAATCGATCCATATCCGATTGTAAAGTGTCACTATATACGGCACACGTGTTGATTAATGCTGATTGATTTACCTTGGTGCTACGAGAATAGAAGTGATCTGCAAAACAAATGACCACTCATTACTGTGCGGGCTTGCATTATTCTGCATTGACACGTGATACTAGTGACTAATGATTTGTTATGAACATATCTTGTACTCAGTTGTTGCGAACCGTTTGTTAATAGAGTTCTTTTTATGGAAGGTCGGTAAACTAGCAAGTTACCTATTAATGAGTGATCTCTAAAGCTCTTAAATTTTCATAATATGGAAATATCGTAGATGTTTGATCCGTATACTGATTCCCAACATCCATAAACACCCATAATGTCAGAAGAATAAAGAATACCTGTCTTTAAAGAAACGTTTAGTGGCTAGCGAATGAGAGTGCTTTTGCCTCTTGAAATTTTCCCGCCATACGAAATGCAATAACCAATATCATAGTGCCATTTTACGTTGTGTTTCTGTGAGACAGTTACTCTGCTGGTCGTATCTATCCGTTGATGTTGTAGACAAAATTTCGGTCTACATCATGATACAATGTCTATAGAAGTTTTTGCATGTCACCATTCTCGTTCTCACTTTCTTGCGTCAATTACTAGTAAGACATTACAATTCAAGTACGTTTTGTCAGGACTTAAGTGTATTTAAATTGCATTGCAATAAATAAAGTAGTTTATTGATTCATGTACGGTAGGTCCATAATGTTGACAGGACCACTCGACAGTTGTTATCGTTGTGTTGGCTTAAACAAGTGCTTGTGGAAGCTTAATTCAAACGTCACGAGACGGTGCGATGGGGACGGTTAAGCCGGAAGACTTAATTGTGACGCGAACACAAATTCAACTCGTTTTTTATTCGACTGTGACCGCAAACGTTTTACCAATGGATTAAAAACTTTTTAATCCTCTTGTCGTATCACCGTCCCCTAGTTTATGTTGAAACCTAAGGGTTGGAAAGACGTGGAGCTGTTTCAAGTTGTTCAGTTGTGCCAAAGTTGTTAGTGTCCATATGTTACATAAAAGAAATTTGCTTATATACATAAAAGATGGATAAAGACCTGTACCTATAAATGAGTAATTTTCTGTAGAAATAGAAGGGTATAAAAAAATAAATTTTACGTAAACTATGTGTAAAAGTTCCAATTCATGACATTGATTTCATTATATTAAAACGATTGTTGATGTTTGTGAAAGGTCACTAAAATATTTGATAAACGTTAGTTTATATCTGCAAGTACTATTAAAAACTTAAATACTAGTAGTTAAATGAGACTAACTTATTAAACGGCCATTTAATTAACTTCAACTAATAAAATACTAGACTCAGCTTAATTATTGCGATAATTAACAATAACGTATGCAAGTTCTCAATCGTTTAATTAATTAGAGTGGTGTTTCGAGAAGTCGATTTTATATGAAGTCGTAAAACAATCTTTTGTAAACACACTATATATAGATAATTGTAGACACGTTTAAGCCCGTGGAGAAATGCGAAGGAGTTACATTGTGCTTATTAAATAAACAAAAATAAAAATAGCCTTAACTGCTCTTTCTCCTACACGTTTTGTTTTGTAAAATTGTTTGTTACCTACTCAATAAGTTGAATATTTATTATGAATACATTTTCCTTTTTAACTTTTATTGTACTAGGATGGAACACTTCCATCAAATTTAATTTACTTATACCTATATTTTTTTTTATAGTAATTAGCCTGCGAATAAGCAAGTCCGTCTCAATGATCGTTCAATGTGCAATAATAATATACCTACTTCTTTAAGGGCGTTTTGAAGTTAGGCATAAATGAACATAGAAACTAGCGAGTGATGTAACGTATTATGGAACGAGTATAGCGGCTAGCTTCATGCTAGCCAATTCGACGCGAAACTCTGGTCGAGTTGACTTATTTACTCTACAGACGAAGAGGTCTCCAGTGTGACTACTATTTATAAAAGATTTTCATACTACTGAAAGATTGGCCAGCAACATGGCCGCCTGATATAATTCACCAGCCCATGGATGACACAACGTCATTCGAAACGTCAGACACTGTGGTTTTAGTCCTAAGCGAGAAGGTATCGATTTAACATAATGCCTAGTAATAATGATTTCTAATGTTTATGCGAATGTTAGACTTTATAAAAAAACGTATATTAATAATATAATATATAATATTTAATATCTGTAAAATAGTTCTATTGTAATGTCTAGTAATTTTAGATAACTATAATATTGGTGTACAAGAGTAACTCTCGTTAATTTTGATATAGACCTACCTTATTACTTATCGCCTTGATGAAGGTTTGATGCCCTGACACAATGTCAACACAGTCGTAAACGTTACGATAATTATATCGAGAACAGGCTAGTTTTGTCCACGGCTTCTACTGTTTTAACGTCCTTCTCAGAGGTAAAGTATTGTCAATATCCTCTGAAGCGTCTTCTCCTTGTCAAAAAAAGCGTCAAAAACTAGTGTAGCCCTTTTAGGATAGGCATGTACAATAAGATGGGAATTAAAACCTGTATTTAGATTTTGGTAACAGGTTATTAGCTGCTACATATTACGTCTTAAGTAATTACAGCCTTGGTTCAGGATTCTATTCCTTTGACGGAAACTTAAAATTATTTCGTAAAAAAAAAAATATTTTTGTAAAACTTAAGTTTTAGTTAACCGAAAGTATTTTTAAAAATATTACCAAGTTACAGACGGACACGTATTTATTCATTATAGATGTGTCAAATGCTAGTTGTAAATATGATGTTTACGAGTCGTAAGATCGACAAGGGAGGCGTTGTTGCCGAACCAGTGCCATCCATTAGCATAATTAACAGTAGAGGTTATGGATATAACCGTTTTGATTTTATCGCTTTTAGTGATAACTAATTATGAAGTTTGCTACTGATTGATTTAGATTCTAATTTGCAATGCCGGATCAATAAAACAGTAAATTATTATTTTTATTAAAACTTTTTTTGAGTTCTGTCAAATAACACTGACTATAAAAGTGGAGAGATGTTTGATTGTATTTAATTTTCCCGCTCTTTGAATATGCTGTCGACTATATTTTGTAGAAGAGTGATGTCTGCATACTAGATCTGTGGTTTGTAGTCCATGGCGAACTGTTACAAAAGGTTTTCGGGGTTATTATTATATTATAGTGTTTTACTATCTTACTACTATCTTACTTATATATTCTAGTCTTGTATAACTTATTAGATAGTTTGGAAACCCCAGTCGACTGCGTCGAGTGGTGTCTTTCGTAACCTTAATTAAGTATATTTCATAAGCACCCACTTTAGCTGTCATATTTTAGTACTTAATTTTCTCAGCGTAATAAAGTTATATTCGCTGCACCCGTTTATCATTCCTATGTTACAACATAAATTCCCCTGCTTTCTGGGTGGCGTAATGTGCCTTTTGCACAAATATAAAACTTTCTTACAACCGCTTTCCTGAGGTCAAGCAATCCATTTCGAATCGTGTTGATCTGATCTAATTAGTTGCTTGCATTGGAAAACGAAGTTGGGACGTCACGGTTTCCTGTCCACAGTGCTGCTATGTTAAGTAGCATGATTTTTGAAAATAAATTTATAGTTACTTTGGTAATTATCGATCGCTCTAACAGTGATGGTAGCCTACACATCTGAATATTTCACATAGAATTTTGTTGGTATAGCCTGCAGTGTCGACGGGTCCATATAACCCGATACCTACCGGCTTCTCTTTATGTAGAATCTTACCATCATTAGAATGATTTGCAGACCGCATTCATGCATATTAGTACTTGTTATGTTGTGTCGGGTTACCATTCGGAAAATCTCACCCTTCGCGGCTGATAGCCTGCTTAGTCGCAGTAGGCCAGTGTGGTAGACGAAGGCCTAAACCTAATCAGTAGTACGGGAAGGCTTGTCAAGTACTCTGATGATATAATATAGGGCTGATTTTTTGCTTTTTTTTGCGATCTCCCACTTTTATCATTTAGATATTTAATTATCACTGCTATCAGTATAGTCGCGAAAAATATTACCGATCACTGGTAGATTAGTCCGTGATCACATCGTGGTATTATTTTACGATAATAATATAGTGATCGATAGCGTGTTCAGAAGCCTAAATTACATGCTATCACACAGTGGCGTATAATAGGATTAGAAAGCCAACGAAATACCTTTAAAATGTTCCGTGTTGGCCTTTAATTCTAACAAATGGTGGCTTTAGAATAATCCTCTGTGTTAGACTAGCTAAGGGGATCAACTGGTGTCTAGTTTAGAGTTTATAGTTAAACTACCTGGCTTAACGATGGATGGCTCTCGTGTGCTACGATGTTTATTATAAATAGATACATAATCATATAACTTATTTATTTAATTTTAGGTTCTCCAGCAGATTATACATTGAATTTTTATACAGAAGTAATATAACGATGGTCATATTCTGATGCACAACCAACTTAAAGGAGTACACAGCATTCGTTAAAGTAATGCGTAATTACGAAGGAATTTTATAATTCGTGATGGTTGAATAAAAGGATATTCGCAGATGGTGAATATGTCCAATATTGTTTTTTCTTTTTACTTCGCGGCTTGTGAACCTATTTTATTTGATGGTAATAAGAGTGGAACCCACAGTGTCGACTGACGAAAGTTGATTATCCCTCGCTAGTTCATACAATTGTGCCGGCCTGTTTAAAACCGGAATATATAGTTAATACAAAATTTTAATATTGCTATCACAATATCTTTTCTTGGTCTAGTGACAGTATGTACGGTTTCAGTTTGGGAGATCGTGGATACATTCTTCATGTTGAGCAACAGTCTGTATTGCAAATTTCCCGACGCTATTTCCTCCGGATCGGATCGTTTAAGGCGATACCTCAAGGTCCATTTTCATACATTTTGTTTCACCTTTAATCTGGGTAACTAAACAAGTATTGGCAAGTAAAGAATTTAAATTCACGTCTAGTTAGTGATTAGTTCTCGCAGTTGAAAGAAAAACGTAAAAATAATTAATAATCATGGATATTTCGGCCTTTAAAATTTCGTCATATTAAATTTTAAAGGCCGAAATATCCATGATAGCCAATACTTGTTTAGTTACCCAGATTAAAGGTGAAACAAAATGTATGAAAATGGACCTTGAGGTATCGCCTTAAAGGAGGTTCACGTCAAGACGGCCAGTCGTAAATTATATTTGTAAAATATTTCAAAAAGTTTGTATTGGGTTAGAGAAAATATATTTTCGTGAAAATACCTATATATTTATTCATAATAATATTGTGTTATATACAAAACAAGCATTTGTGTCTATACTGATAAGAGAGTTGATAATGTCCTATTTATTATGAGATTGGTGTTTACAGTAATCATCTAATCAGATAGCGTTGTGACATATTTTATTGTTGTAAGATATGATACACTGGTTTTGTTGATCCGATGTGACCTTTGAATTAATATTACGATGTTTGGCATTTATGTTGAGGAGAGAGGAGGAAAAAAGTTAATACTTTCACTCTATTAATTATTTGTAAAGTTCCTGTCAAATTTGTTTATACCTTTTTACAGAAATCGATGGCTCCTAAGTATACGATCGTGTTTGAAAAAATGCACACTTTTTTGCGTTTCGTTAACGAGGTACTGTTTAGTTCCAAACCCATTAAAAAAAGTTAACAAATGAAGATTTTTTTAATGGGTTTGGTAGTAAACTGTACTTAGATGACAAAGTGCTAAAAAGTGAAACAATTATTTTCAGATACGGTAGTTTACTTAGGAGCCATCGAAATTGTCGAATACAGTTGAACTATAATCACAATGATAAATCTGTGGACGTATAACCTAACTAGTAACTGCATAATGATTATTTACTTCACTGATAAATTATAATTAATAATAATAATAATTAAATAACAGATGGCTTAGTTCACTTGGAATTGTAATATTATCCGGCGGCGAGGTTAAAACCAATCGGAAAATTTCATCACACCTCTTTGTCTGATATGAAATCAAGATAAATGTTGTAAATCATAACGATTCCGCCGCATCACGGCCATTGTACGACTGTATATTTCGCAATTAACCAGGACAATTACCGGCAACATTCCCTTATTACATCGCGCGACAATGGAACAAAGACTGATGTTTTCTCGAACGGCAACTTTTCCGATAAAACATCATTGTTGGCGTTCTAAGATTTCGTGTCGACCTTTCTGTTCTCATATGACGCGATGGTAACAGTGACGTTTGCTCGTTCCAGGTTACACGCACCGCCAGCCTGTATTCATCACTGCCAAGTATTCCGCCCTTCAGCGCGCTTGATGCCGCAATGCTAGACAAGATTAAAATTAACAGTAAGAAGACAGCGCAATTGTATAGAAAGTTCGAGAGCTATTGGCGCACGTGACAACGACGGGAGTCAGAGGACAGCGCCATGAGCCAGTCCCAGGAAGAGGCCAGAGCGGCCAGGATACAGAAGTACAAGGAGGAGAGGAGGAAACAACTCACGGCCAGGACAGCGACGTTGTTCTCTTCTAACGTCACTGAAAGGTGAGATTGAAATTACTATCAGAGATACCTAATCTTAGTATTTTGTTAGGCTGAGTTTTCATTCGTCAGATAAAAGCTATTAAGGATATAAACCCAACGAACTGGAATATAAGAGCAAGATTTTGCCTGAACTGTACTTTTTATTATTCTTATAATAGTATTTTTTATTTGGCTATGTTGTATTTTATCATACAAATTTATTTGCCTATAGTAGATCAAAATAATAATATTTATTTTGTATTACTTTCAGGCGTCCAAAGAAATCAACCGATCGGACGCCGCCCGAAGACCCTGCCACTCCTCTCAAGTCTTCCTCGGAGCTCAACCTCAACACAGCTTCCACTTCGATGCCTATAAGAACAACCCGTGCCTCACGCTTAAGAGCCGCAGCAGCAACCCAGTCTGATACATCGCCGTCCCCGAGAAAGTCCAATAGGAGCTCTTCAGCGCAATCAATGCTCGACGATAGCAAAACAAAATCACCCAAGAGTTCCAAAATAATTGATAGAGATAAAAAAGCAGTCACAAATAGAAGACAGAGTAGCGAAAAAGAAAACAAAAATACGTCTGATAGAGAAATTGGTGCTATTAAAACGAAACTTAAACATTCCATTAATAAGAATATTTTAGAAAAAGACAAAAGCAATTTTATAGTGACTAATCCTAAAGGAAGGAACGTTGACGAAAAGTTTAAGCTAGATGATACTAGAAAGCTAATTTCTACGACCAACGCGAAGAAGATGAGCGTGAAGAACGAAGAAAAAAGACCTTTGCTGGTTAACGGCGAAGAAGACATATTTGACGAAATCGAAAAAGACCTCTCGAATAGTTTAGACAATGATAAGATTGACGATTTATTTAATAACCTCGTCGTTGACGACGCGGAAAGTCAGAACGTGGAATTGAGAGTGAACGATTGCGTTTTGAACGACCAATCAGGGCTCAAAATTAGTTACAATAGTTTTACAAATCCTGCCGCTGATCAAGCAATAGTTAATCATGTGAAAATAGACGATAGTGTAGTGCCAAAAGTGAAAGAAGATGTCGGAGGACTGTTGGGAGCTGTATGTGTTAGAAAAGTGGAAAGATTTAGTGAATTGCTCAGTAATTTATGTTCGCCGTGCGAAGCCGATATTTTATTTGAGGATATTTTAGTTGAAAATGGGATAAACGGCGACAGTGCCACGGTGAGTACATGTTTAAGCTTATTAAATATTGACGCATGCTTGTGTTCGTACGTAATCTAGACAGTAAGAACTGTGTCAAGAAATAGGTTGTATAATGTTTAAGTAGTAATAATGTATGTCATTTATACGTAGTGTATTGTGCTATATAAATATTTCTTAATGTGCATAAGTTTTAACGAGATATTCATAAACGTTGGTTATCAACGAAATATTTATGAAATATATTATATTTTTATTGCCGAAGGGATAACCAGAGGCGCAACTAATGCATTTACTGATGCCTGACACGAAATGAGGCTATTGTTATGTAAGGCACAATTTTTCAAAGCAACTGAAGTATACTTTTTGATCGAAATATTCACTCAAATTTCTGTTGCTCGATCTGGGATGTAGTTATTCTTAGACCTATTCTTTATAATCAACTAAGAGTATCACTTCCGAGTCATAATGCCACGGTCTATAAAACCAATAGGTCAGAACTTGCGTTTTTATAATAGCTTCACGTTTTTCACACAGCCAATGACAGGTATAAAAGAAATATTTCCGTTTTATACCCAACAATGATGCATCACAACTCATTCAAGGCCTTGAAATTAGTAGATAGAGTTTAGGTGTTAAAGTGACTAACATCAATGGCTCTTGACTTCTGCACTGGATCATTCTAATATATTTTTTATTGCTGTGAATGACGAGATGAGCTTGCCGTTCGCCTGGTGGTAAGCGATACGACCGCCCATAAACAGTAGAAACACTATCCAACGTCTTGAGATACAAAATATTGTTTGGTATTCCACTGCGCTCGGCATCCTGAGACGTGACATGTTACGTCTCATTATGTCCAGTAGTTATATTGGTTACAAAGTCCTCCAAACCGGGTCACAACAATGACTACACACTGTTGCTTGTCGGCAGAAATAGACATTGCGGTGGTACCCACCCAGGCGGACTCTTACATATGAGAGGCCTACCACCAGTAAAATTATAATTTATTTCATGTGTCAACTTCCAGCCATCTAAACACGCGCTAGACTTGAGAAATCGTAGATTTATCCAACATGAATCTTTGTTGAAACTTGAAATAAAGGTTGAATAGTGGGATAATATAGATCTTTCTTTATTGACACTTCTAGGTCTTAAATTATGTAAACTTGTATGTCTAAGTATTAAATAAATTTTAAGTAAATGCTTAGGTATTAGGCATTGGCTAAAAAAATATTTTCAAAATTATTAAAAAGATATTTTCTAATAAAAATATGTACGTATTTTTCACGTCTAAATATTTTCGATGTTATTATAAACATAACTAATTTTAAAAACGATAAATCTCTAAAAATATTTGTATTTTTTTATATTTTATGTTTAATCTGTATTATGTGTACGTATATCTTACATAATATTAAAATTAATTTTATTATTTATTAATTCCTGTCTCGTAAGTATTCGATTTCAAATCCTGGAATTGATTTTCAGACCGTCACAGGAAATCATTGTTTTTAATTACATAAATAGCTTCCCAATTTCTGCAATTTCTACCTGAAATGATGACTATTTAAAATGTAAAATCAAGACATTATAAATAATTCTTAGGAATATTTCAAATTGTTAATTTTACACAAAAATTTGAATGAAGCTACGAAATGACTAACGTGGTTTAATATTTATGCAATATGAATTAAAGTCTTAAGAATTGTTGACTCACTGTATGATATAAGCTACCAATTATTTGTAGTTTAGAATTTTTTCATACAGTATAAACGTACTGTTTGAAGCGATGATTGGTTTGTTTCTATTGATACGAATTTAGACGTGTCTGGGTTTTTTGTTAGTGATACAAATTGGAATAGAATTGGAGTTCATCTGACTTGATACAGTCGGACTTTATAATGTGTGAGCGAAACATGATATATTATGTCATCTCACTTGCACTTGAAGACTACAATTACATGGAGCAGGAAATAATGAAGATTTGTAATATTCTTTCTTGCATTCCATTTATAGTCAGTGCTTACAAACAAGAACTTATATTTTTCTTGTCTATAACTGATTCATCGGCTATCTACTAGGTTTTTCTTTTAGTTACATTGTTGCTACAACATTAGGATCATGAAAGTCATCATCTGATATTAAATGAGCCCATGAACACTCATAATACCAGAGGTATTGTGGTCCGCTACCGACTGTACTTATACATAAAATAACATACATAATACGAAACGTATTCATATCATTGTAGTATCTTTTGCACGCGACTCCGCCCTGCTGTAAAACATTTTTCGAGATAAAAGTCCAGCTCTAAATTTTCCTGGGATAAAATGAAACCTTAATTTTAAGTTAGACCTCTAACATAATATCGATGAGAACTTCATTTAATTCTATGTATGAAATGTCGCTGTTTGTACAAAAAATCTGCCATTTAGCTTGTTTTGCTCTAATAAGAACTTCCAATACATTGTTTCCAATATTTACAATTTTTAGACATCGGCCTGTAACAATTTTATTATATGTATAAAGATATATTTATCTATACATTACATACAACCATCCATACAACTATGGATATAAAAGTGACAAATAGGATACAACAGACTCCCCTGCACGTGACGGTTAGTGAAGTAGAGTCCCGGTAGACTGCCGACTGAGGTAAGATGATTAACAGTCGACATTATTATGTCGGCCTGTTTGAAATGGCATTATACCAGAGAGTGATACCGGAAAGTGATGCACTTACGTGGGCCGCTATGGCGGGTTTTGCACCTTGTGTAAGGTGGTCGCTATCCCGACAGATGAAATGATCTCAACACCTAATATGGTATTTTCCTATGTTTTATTTTGTATATTATTCTATGTCCAACAGCAAATATTTCGAAAAAGAAACGATTTTGTAAAAACTGCAGAAATGAGGTAGTAATTTATAGTTCAAATATTGTAATGTGCAGCGGTGTGCGCGTAGTGGGGATCTCGCTTCATCTCTCTTTCGCACGCATTTTAACCCTGATGACGTCACGTGCGCGTATTACGCCTTCTTTCTCGCTTCCTTACCCTTCTACTGAAATTCAAAACCTTATAACTTGTTGGTATTTTAAAGAATTGTAAATCAATCTTTCTGTGTCAAAATTAATATGAGATAAATATTTGACAAACGGAGAACAAAAATGAGTCAAATGTAATAGGTGAATTGAAACTGAAAATTCTCTGCGTTAAAATATTTTGATACTTTGTATCCCGAATTAGCGTCCAACTTGACTATATTTGCATAGATGTCCAGTCAGTTTATATTTCGGAACTCTGTCTGTGTTTACGTCTTTCTCCTTTTTCAATCCAGTCGTTTGGTGTTTTGCATACTTTCTCTAGCCATTTAACTAACACGTTAATCTTGTTGTGGTTTCCATTTTAAAATACCTCTGTGGTCAGTTAGGGCTGTGACTCTTGAAGTCTAGAGTTTAAATTCTATGTAGAGTAACTTTTGTAATTTTACATCCTAAAGCGTCTCGCTCAAAATTGGATATAAGTAACGAAGGGAGATCTAAATTAACGGCATTTTTCCGATAATTGTACATTTAAATATCGGCATCGGTCACTCCCTAGATTTTTAAAATGTACTTGATATTCTTATATAATAAAGAATGAATATAATAAATTAAACAGCGGTATCCCAAAGATCTTAAGGAATCATTTTAGCCTAACCTGATCATGGTGTATCGTCCTAGAAATCATTTTGATATTTACTAAATTTTCTTTAGCTTTAGCAATGAGGTGGTTATCCATATTCCTTTTTATAATTTATCTGTTAATAATACTCATAATTAAAAACAAAGACAAAATCTCTATCAAAGAAAGTTGTAGCAATTATTGTCTCGAATCATATCAAATTGTATCTAAATAGGTAACTAGGTCTAGCAGCAGGAAAGCGAGGAAAACAGGTAGTCTTGCATTTTCTCTCACGCCATCGATACTCGATTTACATTAGCATATCACTACATCTATACATATCATAAAACAAAGTCTCCTTTCCTTCTGTTTTTTATGAAATTTGTTATGGAGATAGTTTAAGAGCTTGTAAAATATATAGCTGGACTTTTATCCCGGAAAACTCCTCCACGCGAGCAAAACTAATCCTTAATATAGTATAATTAGTATGTTTATACAATGTCATTTACAGATACAATCCGTGTTACCATGTTATGCTCCCATTAAACGTATGCATGAGAGCCGCGGGCGTGAGTCGGCTGGGACACTGACGCCGCGTTATTAAGCCAATTTACACAGTAATTCATTGCAAATAAACTAATTTCCTTGTATTCTCTTACGTTTTGCATAGGTTATGGGTCCCGTTGTGCTTTTTAAAGGCCAATTTGAACTTTTACACTAAGGGCGTATGCACACGAAATTTTTACAAAAAGCGGAGGACGCTCGTTTTTTCTGAGAGTTTTTGCGGATAAAAGGAACGTGTGTGTCTTGTGTGCTTATTTTTAATTTACAAGCTTACTATATGTAAAACTATAATCGTTCGAATAGAGCTGTTATCAAATTTAAATACAGCGTATCTTTAACTCTAATGATTAGTAAATTGAGACCAACCTGATGTATGTATAGCTCTGCACTTCCAGTTGCTATGAAGCGTTACAGGGCATTGTTGCTAATCTATATAGTTAATAGTATAACTACGTATCTTATAATGTCTACTTGTTAGCAACATTTCAATCACTAATTCATATTTTCTCATACAAAGCAAGCATATTACAGAATCAAAGATTGATTATTACTCTAATGCTATAGTATGGGTACTTTAAATGGAAATATAATGGACAATGGTACGATAATAGAATCAACTCGTCCCTAACTTTTATCTGGACTCAAATAAATTACTATTAAAAACATATAAGTCGAAAGGGTTAGAAATAATATAAAATATTTCAACGAACGACCATTAATTAAATGATATAACAGCTTATTACAGTTTCGGGAGCAATGTACATCAAAATGATGACCTTACAGAGTGGCCCGTGTCTAGACGCAATTACACGACTCACAAATATTTTGTTTTATTGTACATTTAATAAAAGTAGAAACTGCGATCTATTTTCACGTTGATATTGAAACCTCCAACTCAAAATCTGTATGGTTGTGATACGTGATTGTCGTATTTAAAGCCTATTGTTATATTTTTGGAAAGTCCTTTTAATAAAATACAGGAGTTGCTCGCGGCTTCGCCCACATGGAAAGCATTTCCTGCTACAAAAGTTCTGAAAACACAAGATACCAGTGCCATCTATTTAAAATGAGATGAAAGATTCCATCATTTCTAATGGGAAAAATTATCGGGATAAATAAAGCCCATATGCTTATCTAGGACACGGTCTATCCGTGTGCCAATTTTCATCCAAATATGTTAAGTTTTGTGTGCGTTTACTTCTAACAAACATCGAAACATTTTTACAAACTTTCGCATTTATAAGATTAGTTCAATTTATTCAAAAGGATTTTCAGGAAGTGTTTATTATTTTTTTAATTGCAATAAAATCTACAGGATGATGTTTTTAATTTCAACGATTTTTATTAACCCTCTCTCGGTCTCAAACAAATAGATATCGCGTTTCGCAATAATACGCCTATACACGCGATTTACTGGAACTTATCGCCATATCAGGCACGATTTACACCGTCGCTAAATTTATGTACTGGTAATTATGTAACATACCGTCACGCCCGTTTCCTCGAAGGGGTAGGCAGACATGCAACGAGTGCAATCACATTAGCGGTATTTATGTATCATTATACGAAACTAAACCTAATTAACTACGAATGAAAGAGCGTTCTGTTCGGGGACCTTTCAAAAACACATTTTAAAAAAAGACTTATTTATTTACACGAATACAGAGAGGTCGCAGGGCAACCGTCGCATAGAATAATAGAGTAAAGACTGATGGGCCCGAGGTCCCGATATATATACCTTTTATAAATGCTGACGGTGACAGCATTAGGGCTGCTACAACCAGAACCCTTACAAAACAGGAATATAACAGTACGTATAATCACAGCTATAAACTCTAAGGGGTAGACTGGTTACACTAATCTCCACTACAGTTGCAATATAAACAGTTTGACCTTATTTAATCATATTCGATTACGAATTTTAAATATGGAAGGATTTTTTTTATTTTTTATTTCCAAAAATATTGGCTGCGGATAGAATCCAGTACTCACATACCTAGATGGTATTCAAGATTTTAAAAATATTTCTTATACACTCAACGAGCAACGTTCACTTATTTTTATTCAACAATTATGTATAACCATTCATTATATTCCAACATATCGACACTCCAAAGATCAAAGAACTTTTACGTCTGGAATGGAGTTCAATAATCATACGCTGGTGTGGTGTTCGAGCTTTGTCTAGTCTAGACTAGTTCGAGTTAATCTTACGATCGTCTTAAGACGTGGCCCGGGGGTAGTCTGCGATGTGCTCGACTATGCAAGGTAAGGGATTTTCAAGTTGGCGTAGGTCAGTATATACTTGAATGCAATAAATGAAATAATTTATTTGAACGTGTAAAATGTTATACAATATTTAGATTCTGTCAATTTTAAGTCTTCCACAAGGTCAGAAAGCAGTTCTCACCAGATAAGAAAGGGCAAGAAACTCTTGTGTTGCTCTTTTCAAAATCAGTTTAAGGTATGAACTACAGTACATGATACACAGAAAAGAGAATAATTACAATTGTTTGCTTTTTATTGCTGTTTAGAGCGATTCGTTTATATGCTCGAAAATAGGTGATACTGAGTGTGTAATATGTATAAATTAGTTTTTAATTTAGGTTTAATATTTAGATTAAAGTAACATTTAATACGAGATTAAATAAACAAGACTGCCTCGGTGGCGTAGTTGTATTGCACGTCCGGTACAATAGCGCTCTGAGGTCCTGGGTTCGAATCCCGGGTCGGGCAAAGTGATATTTGGGTTTTTCTGCTCAGTATCAGCCCGGAGTCTGGAATTTGTGCCCGATATGGCGATAGGCTCGCCCCCCTATCACATCATGGGACGGAACATACTTGGCGAAAAGTGGGTGCCCTAGTTGCGCCTCTGCATACCCCTTCGGGGATAAAATGCGTGATGTTATGTATGTATGTATTAAATAAACAAAAAAAATTAACTGAAATTTAATGAAAATCTTTTATCAGATGTTCGAAAATTAAGTCTTAAAATAAGGCTTGTGATTATTAACGTAAGTTTAATTAATACGATTTGGTACTCGGCTTTGAATATATTTAATGTTAAAATATATATTTACATTGGTAAAAATTAGAAAGACAATAATTCATGGTTCTCCATTAATTTATCTTATTATAAGTCACACGTTGACTGTTAGAGAATGTCTCTGGGATTAAGTCCGACTTAACATGATATGTATGAAGTGTAAAAAGTAAGTAAGAGTCTTTGAAACTATTACTGTATTTAACAAAACCATTACCTTTAGTGTCAGTTGGATGAAAACTAAATTATCAGTCCAAGATAATGATTTTTTATGTTTACGCGAATGTTAGACATTGAAATTAAACTACTTTTCGCATTCTATCGCGTTTTTTTATATTTTAGTTTTCTCCCGACGTTTCGAAGACTTTGCAGCCTTCATGGCCACGGGGGGGACTGAGGTGTTGCGAAGGGAGACTGGTAGTTTAATTTCAATATCAGTCAAAAAGTTTGCAACGATATTTTTGTCCAAGAGATACGCTATTTCGTACACAAACCACGCTGTTATATCATCCCGGGCCGTCAATTTTCTTTCGTGTCATCGGCTGTCTGCAATTGGGTCAAGTCTTTCAATTGACGTGTACCGCTCTTCCTGTTGTCACGGTATTTTAAGCGACACATTTTATTAATATTATACGCTGACTAGTAAAATAAAAAAGCCCGTCATGTTGTGATCAAATATGGAAGTAATTTCTTGTACTGACAACTCTAAACGAAATAACTAAAGTGGCGCCCTCAAATCAGTTTTTTTTTCTGGTCGAGTTATTAATGCGAATCTTGACACGGGTGAAATTTGGCACACTGAACATGCCCTGGATCACGCTTTTTTACCTTTTCAATAGACTTTTTAACATACATTACGCCTGTTATGTTAAGTCTCATCAAATTGGGAGCGATTTTTTTTTATTAACATAGTAATTGGTAGAAAAACAGCGCTCAAACGTCTTTATTCTTGTAAGACCGACCTTGCGACCTTATTTGTCGTGATGTCTGGTATGAAAAAAAATAGCCAACGCATATGCCTTTGTTGTGAAATGGTACGTAATTCACCGGAGCTTCATTTCGGGTCCAATTATGGCAGTGTCAAGGTCCGTGGGTGTTTACGGTTGAGCCTATGATAGTACTGCGGCCAATGAGAATATGAACCGGGGACATTTGTTGGCAAAGTAAGGGCAGTAGAAGAGTTTTTTTGTTATTGTCAACGTTATTGGTCTGGTATGTGTGCTCTAGGTATGATTTTCGTGTCAGTGAACTATTTATGTAAGTTCACACGCACTCACGCCTTTTATAACCGTAAGGGTAGGCAGGTAGGTTAATGTGTGGATCATGCGCTGTTATTAAAGGAATACACAGACTTACGTCTTCTTATATCCCTTAATGGGTAGGCTTAGGCGCTACTGATCACTAACGCTCCGCCGTGTATATTCCGTCCCATGATGTGGTAGGGGATGAGCCTATTGCCATATCGGGTACAAGTTTCTAAATGATATAGAAGTAGGCTTACATCCTTTCGCATTATGGGACGATATGGGACTATAATGTGAAACTTGGGTGAACTGGTTTTACCTCTGCCTAACCTTTTACGTATAACAGCGTTAGCATGTTAATAACTTATCAGTATAGGGCTTGAGACTTGAGATTCATAAGATATGATACTGTATGTCACGAAATCATAATGCGGGCGGTCTTAATGGCGGAGGCAGCACTGAATAAACTATTTGTTAAGCTTCAAGTGACAGGAATAGTTTGTCTTGATATGGGCAATACGGGTAGTGATACCAATCATTTCAATGTTCAAAATATTCGAGCTCTATTTTAGTTTGAATTCAATTCAGTTTCCAACTATACGGGATTTCCATCGTTCATTATAATTTCGCCATATACGAGAATTACAAGGAATAAAGATTAAATATGACAGTGAATATTCTAAGATGTAAAAAATAATATTTCTGCAAGTTTAAGACATAATTAAAATTTCATAAATGTCCCACATTGAGCAGAACTCATTGTCACCTTATCAATGAGTATGTATATTTTTTTTTACTAACGCTATGTAATACTGTGAGCGTTATTATGCTACCTAATATCAGTTAGTCCTGCATAATGCTCCGTAAATAACTACGAGGGATTAATGTGTGGATCATGAGCTGTTATTTAAAGACACACACACTCACGCCTTTTTTATCCCCAAAGAGGTAGGCAGAAGCGCAACTGATGCACCCATTTTCCTGTATTCAGACCCATGGTGTGATGGGGGTGAGCCTATCGCAATATCGCACACAAATTCTAGACTCCGGGCTGATATTGAGTAGAAAAGCCAAATATCACTTTCCTGACCCGGGGTCGAGCCTGATTAGCCTGCAGTCGTACCGTAATGCAACCTCGCCACCGAGATGGTCATTTAAAGGTTTATTGAAAAGTTTGCGATGGATTAGTAGTATAAAAATAATACCAAACCTCACTAGGCCAACGTGGTGGACCAAGGCGTACCCTTCAGTTGTAGAGAACACCTGTTTTCAGGTGTAACATATTATAATAATATGATTACAACCAGCAACTATTTCAGACTATTTCTGGAGAAGACATATAAGCAAAATGTAGTTACTAATTTTAATATGAACATTATTCGAATTAATAGAACAGATGTTGAAAGTAAAGGTAAATGTTCTCGGTACAATTCTTTTTAATTAAATAAATATAATTCTATAATTCTCATACAATATATTGAACTTGTGCATTTTGCAACATTGTTGCATATGAAACAATCCCACGGGAAGGTCCAGTCCTGTTGTATTCTAAGCGTGACCAGCACTTTGACAAGATGAATGCGAGCTCCAATTGAGTTCTAATTTATAAGCACTAGATTTTCGAATTAAAATTAATTTTGAGGAGTCTGAAATTTTCCAAAAATTATATAATTATGACAATATATTTTTATATACAGTAGAAGTAATTATATAGGTCACGTGGTACTAAGGCTTCCCAGTCCATAAACAAAACTATATCGGCCAGAAAATTTTATTAAGTAATATTGAATTCATTGCGCTGATCCCCTGTGACGTGATGGTAAGACTCATAATGCCCTGTAATTATTGCATACGTTGTCTCTATGCTTGTGGTGCACACCGCTATTCTGCGGCAGACATAGACAAAATGGAGGTACTTATCTACCAGACAGATTTGCCACAAGAGACAAGATACCTAGTAAATGTAAGTCGTTAAATAAATAAATAGGTATTGTCGCTTCGCGTTGCAGTCGAAATAAGTCCAAAACGTAAAAATAAAATTTGCAGAAAAAATTCAACCTAAAGAATTTCGTCTTAAATTTATCACGGTGGTTGAACTTTTTGGCATTAGAGCTGGAACGATGCGTCTGGGCTTTGACATTTCGGTTACGTTCTAGGTCTTTATGCCTGCTTCGTTCTAAAGGCCGGTTGTGTATTTTAATATGAGACGCAAATTTGAGTGATTGAAATTGGCTTCGTTGAAAGCAAAATAATGTTTTGTGAGATGTTCTTAGGTGTGAAGTGTGATATGATCTGGAAAGGACACTTGAATGTCGTAGTATAACTCAACTTGATGTAATTTAGCTCAGACCTTTAATTAGCTCGTATAATTATAGCTTAATTAAGTGATCATATTTTATTTACTATTCTATAGAGTATAGATATTTGTTATCGGATTTTTGTAATTTGTATTACACATGTTTCATTCTGGTTAAAATTAATAATACAATCAGAGAAATCCTTTGCTCAGCAATCAGCATGGGTATATTTCGTGTTATGAATAAATATTAAAACGTCCAGTTCAATTTATTTAATATTAATTTCTCTGATTGTATTATTACAATTTATGTAATAATACAATCAGAGAAATCCTTTGCTCAGCAATCAGCATGGGTATATTTCGTGTTATAAATAAATATTATAACGTCCAGTTCAATTTATGAGATAAAGCCAGTTTCGCAACACAATTACCGTCGGTGCTAATTCACCTTGAATACAATCGACATGTTGTCACTTTAACACCATTGTTACCCGCCCACCTTGGTGCTAAAGATTTCTGTGAAAAACTCCATGGCACAGAAACTCGCCAGATCAATTGAGCTCTCACGTGTCCCCACCGACCTTGTGTGTTAACTTTTTCGGCCAATCACAAAAAAGTTTCACATTATCGACTCTTGGATTTGTCATACGATTTTGGTGGTGCACCTTTGTATGTCTTGTTCTTGGTTGAGAACGATACCTATTTTGGTAGTGCGTGCATGAGCAAAGTATTGGTTGCATGCAGCCGACCTCGTCACCCATCGGCAGCGTATCTTATTTGGTTACGCACTTATCATATGTAGTAACACGATGTCCATTGTGCTACTCTCCATAAAAGTATGTTTATCGTTAAAAACTGTCACGAGAAATATTTTAATCATTGTGGTATTTTGTAATATCGCGTGGTACGCACTCATTCCGCTTCGTTGCTTCTATAATTTACTGTCTCCTCGACGTGTCACCGCTTAACGTTTAGCTGAACATATTGAGCGATTAGGAATTAAATGGATTTCTGTTTCACATTATGAGATTCGAACGTACTGAGAATAACCAATTTATCGAGCATTATCTGCGACATATATTGCCGTGATATTAGTTCGAAATCGGAGACCTCGTATATTTTGCGCGTTCAAGTAGGAATTATTCATGATCAATAACAAATCTTCTGGCCGGCTTCAGTGGAGTGTTGTTATGGCTCTTGATGTGTTGGAATAAGGTTTATAGTGCGGGCTAATGTTTTCCCGGGCCACGCCCACATGCCAGGCTGCTATCAGAACTAAATGTTTTATTATCATTTACATAATGATATTTCTATTCCTCTTGCCTCTTGATCTTGTGTAATGTTCGGTTATATGATATATATTCATACGAATATAATTACCTATTTATTTAGTTTTATTAAAATGTTTGGTTAGATTGTATTGTACATATTGTACAAAGAAGCCTTGTTTGGTCATGTTCTTTAAGTACCTTAGCTACTTCGAATACAGCAACTTGAAAGTTATTATTTGTTTGTTGGCTACGTTATTAGGAAACTTATTTATGTTGGTACAAATGTATACACTAACCGACTTGCTAGTATACTATGTATATTTACTTTTAATACATTTCTTTGTCATGTTATGTGGAATAATATTTCAGAACAGAGGAACTAAAACAAAAGATTTTATATGGAAAATGTGTACATGGATTATTGGTAAGGTCCTCAGTAATAATATTGAAGAATGTACGTATCAGTGTATATCCAAATTATATTTAGTCGGGTCAACATAATCAAAAGTCTAGTTTTTCGTTTTGCTTACAAACGTTCTTTTTGTGTGACTATATTATCTTTAGATTCGGAGCTGAGAGCATTTATGTTCTAGAGATAAGAACTGTTTTCATACACGTAGTCTTTGTAGGGGGACCTTTCCTAAATACTGCTAGATTTTTTTTATTATGTCTAACAGTGCTTTAATGTTTATAATATCTTTGGTCGCATATTATCCTACAACACAAAAAGCGAATTAAGTTTGCTTGGTTTTATCGTATGCTACTATGAAACCAAGCGCACTTGGGTAGGTGTGTTTTGTCTATTTCTGCCGCCGAACACTGTGACTAATGTTTCATCATGTAAAACACAGTGCAAACACAATATCTTGTGGTTTTAAGTTTTGAATGGTATAAATACAATCTATGGGCAGACGTATCTACGATGTGTTTGTTCATGCAATGTATTTTATTTTACGCGACTTTTAAATGCCATGTCATTATATAATTATAAGTGTTAACGTAATATCTATTTTCGCACGTCAAATAATTAATTTGCTTTATTACTTTTTATGTAATAAAATAAACATGGCATAAAGGTGTCTGGCGCAGAGGGGTCCAACGAACCGCATAATAAAATTATTTTTAGACATACTTTATTATGATGTATAATTATATTTTTTTATTTAAATAACAAACTCACGCCACTAATTTCTAAGGGGTAGGCAGGTTGGTGGATCAAGTTTATTTTTGCCTTATACTTATTTCATAGGCCTTTTGTCGCATCGGACTCATTAGAAACTGCACGTTGCGTGTATATTTTTTAATTTACAGATTAATTGGTTTTGCGGCTGAAGTGCCCTGCAATTAGATCATTGCAATGATGAATACCAACGTAGTAACACAAGCTTTTTTCCTAGACTAATATTATTTACTTAATTCGCAACACCCAGTCTCATCGTGAAGTTTTATACATCTATCTTAAAATAAAATATACCAGATGGATCTTCATTATGCCAGATGCGTAGGAAGTAAACGTTAGTTTTGCGTTTCCAATCAATTACTTATCTGACAATCGTTTTTTAACATGTCTGAGATCATTTGTAGTTAAGTGAGCAAATAATATTAATTTTTGAATCATTATTATTTATAGTGATGATGTTTAATAATATAATAAAGTCGGTAACATCCGCCTCTGTTCCGATTGTAGGCTTGTGTATTTGAATATGAGCTGTTTGTTTATTTACTTATGATTCTGTTTTGAGATCATCAATTTTTTTCGATATTATGACACCTGACAAATTAGGAACTTAAAGAAACTCAGCAAAAAATGTACGATTAACCGAACAGGCATACACTAAAAATAGAATATAGATTTTATAAGTTGATTAGAACATAACATACCACCTTGTATTCTTTGATTGGCTTACGTTGTATCCGACAATACCATCCAAAATTTTTCTTATAATGCTCTCCAGACAGAATTCCGAATGGCGTCTCATGAGACAAATGTGTCATAATGCCTAGTAATAAAGCCTAAATATCGTTTAAACCGGTATAGAACAGTTCTTAACTGATGCTTATCGTTAGATTTACAGAAGTTTTCAATAAACGATCCTTATCGCAATCTGCAATCCGATTCCGAGAATTACCCATTAAGATAATTCATTTGTAAGCATGGCGGAAAATCTTTATTCTGATTGGTAAATTTTTGGGATAGATCCAAAAATGATAAAATAATAAATTATCGTATATAAACGGAGTTAGTTTTTATTAGGAAAAATACATGAGTTGAAACGTGAAAAAAAGACAGAACGTACAGTTTTTAATGTTTTTAGAAGAAACCTATGCAGTTATAATAAATGACATAACAAGCAGGTTGCGTTCATATTTCTTCAAAAAAAGCGATTGGGATCGCCTATTCAAAATGACGGATAGATAGTTCGGCAGGCTCTCCTATAGAGGAAGAACAGACTGGTAAAATAAAAAGCCGAAGTCGACTAGCAAATTCTTATCATGTATCAGGTATTTACAACACCTCAGCTGTCGAAGTGTCAAGCGAGTCAATACATTCATTAATATGCCGTAGCCGCTATCTTTATGGGTCGACACAGCCTGAAGGAAGTTGTTGATTAGTCAACTGTATTACATTTAGGGTAATTGGATGAACAGAACTTCGCTGTGAAAGTTAGTTGTTTCATTAATTATATTGGCAAGAAATTGTTTCATTTATATCTTCAGTCATTTCTTGTTTAGGTTAAGTGTTGTTGTAGTGGTAAGGTATTAATTGTATGCTTAATGTTAAATTGTTGTTAATGACGATTATGGGGCATTGGGTCTACAGACAGATTTAGAATAGTTTCTTCATCGTCCATAGAAGAGACTCTCAGGAGAACATGAGGGTACTGCGAAATATGAAGCGGTAGCTTGCTTGATGGCAACAGCAATTATTTGTGCATTTAGTTCACAGTCTAACAAGCTTCCCTGCTTATAATTCGAGTTGATTTTTAACTGACTTCAAAAAAGGAAGAACTTATAATATAATAATATTTTTAGGTTTTATAATTTTTTTCTTGTAGGTACACAGCGATTTCTCCGAGATTTCTGGGCGGATTCGTGTTACTATATTCTGTATTGTTGGCTTAAACTCTTCGTGTCTTATTAAAAGTTATGCCTATTTCAATTACAGTCACGAAAGACAGCATTTAAGGCATGATAGTACTTCAATTAGCGTTCTACCGTTCTTATATAATATGCCGTCCACACCGATGGGATGTTACGTCGATTTTATGCGCCAATACTCGGAGCCACAGGTTACAATTGTCCCATGGTTTTATTACATCTACTAGTTATGGATTAATGCTTTGGTTTATGTGTACACATTTTGTATTTAACAGTTTTTTTGCATGTTTCCTTTTCATAATTTGAATGAATCGATATTTTGGGGTTAACGAAAGTTGGAAGACAAACTAAAGTTAATTAGGTCATTATCGTTAGCAATGTCAGTAAAGTTCGCAATTCTAATGGCGCTCTTGGATCAGTACACTTTGATATCAATATTATAGTAATAATTGAAGGGAGAAGAATAAACAATAATGCATTAAAAACATCAGCGTAAAATATAAAAATGGACAATCGTGCCATGGTTATACAAATGATTGTAAATAAACCATTGTTATTGTGTTTTTATATTAAAACAAGAAAATTATGCGATCGTAAAGTTATTACTTGACAGTCAAGTCGACTCGCGCGTAGGAGTACCCCATATCGAAACCTGGCGTGAATAATTGAATATCTTCAGTGTGGTTTCGTGCTGTGTTCATAGTGTGATCAATTAGTTTGCACGAACTTACCATAAATAGAATATTCCAGACATTTGTGACGCATTCTTGTGGGAATGTAACTAGCCTGTGTTGTTCTAGTGACAAATGTTAGATTTATGATTTCTTAGGTTTACGCGAATGTTAGACATTGAAATGAAACTATTTTCCAGATTTTATCGCGGTTTTTTATATTCGAAAGTTTTTCAGTCTTCTGATCACGGGGAGGCGGGATAATAATATAAAAAAATCGCAGTAAAATTCGAAAATTTTTAGATTGATACACCTATTGGGATGGCAGAAGGAGAATGTTAGATTTTAAGTTGATATTCTCAGCCGTTGTTATCATTACTTTTGGAGTTTTTCTTCAGTTTCTAATTTGTAAACTGCGATAGCTTTAAGGCTTATACATAAGATAGTGTTTTCTGTACTAACTAGACGTTCATCAAACTCAGTAAGGCAAGGTACAACTAACCCTTTTTTATTGGCTTATTATTTTATCTTTACAATCATAACTTTTGATCGTCTTGCTAAGTTAGACGAAATTCAGCTTTTGTCTCACGGGATCACTTTCCAGTTATTACACTCTTCTACAAAAAGGAGCTAAATTCATAAAGTTTTCAAGACGTGGCTCAAAGTGAAATGATAAATTTAAATTAGAAACTGTAAAAGTTTTATCCGATATGTTTTTTTCTCGAGACAAGTGTAAATAAAGTGACAACTAACGCTGTAAATATTTATTATTGTTTTTATTTCTTTTTGACATGCTAATTTGCAGTAAGTCACAATTTTACTGAGTAATTTCGGCGCATGTTTTAAACTTGAATGTCTATTGATTCATCCATGCTATGATTTTTTTATCTATTGACAACGTATATACGTAACAAATATCTAGTAAAATATTAGTGCGTCAATCACTTCGTATGAACACACCTCTACGATTTCGTGGCTAAACCGATCGAAGTGAAAGAAGGTTGCGCCCGCGCCGCACACGCCAACCGAGCCAGTTGCGCATGCACCTAGCGCCAATACACGCGGCCCGCGCACTCTGTAACCGGACGAAACTAAAAAACCGTTTATTTATGCTCCAATTAGTGTTTGTCCCAACACGGACATTAAGAGATGCATCTCAGGAAGTGATTGTGCGATATTTCGTATGGTATTTTAAAGGAAGGTTTTTTGATTTGCTTCGGCCGTGTTAGACATCAATGGTTGTTATCTAAATGTGTTTTCGATAGGGATCTTGATTTGTCGTGAAATTAAACTTCTAATGGAGAAACGATATTTACTAGGCGTTAATCTGACTACTAATATTCCTCGTTTAGTCTTATACAGTGTTGCCACATCTACTATTAATCTAGTGTGTCAAGGAGATGACAGTAAATATTATACTTCACAATACAGTGTTGGGTGTTTTTGCTTTTGTTTATGGGCAGGCGTCGCTATTCACTGACCGTCCTGTTCGTCCATTGGTTGTATATAAAAAAACCTTTAGTATTCTCTATATAAACGATGTTTCTTATCTGGTGTTACATTTATGTTGATCAAATATACTTACGGATTTTTTTTGTATTATTTTCTACACTTAACTTCTCGTAATGTTATGCGACATTGAATAACCTTAACATGTCCATTCGTATGTATCATAAATAAATTTGTTTATTTCTTTAAAGTAGTACAACGTGGAAATATATACATTTAATATAATACATTTTTATATCAGCAATCAAAAAGAGGTTTGCAACTCTCACCAATATCACTCGCTATGCCAGCCTATTGAATAAATGATTATACATTAACTGCGCATTAACGGGACTTCCAAATGCGTTTTTATATGAAGCTTATGGGCATCGTTAGAATACCTCCTACATACTCCCCTATCGTTCTCACATATCCTAGTGGAATCCTTCTATCAGCTGTTCAATAACCGATCCCAAATGCTCTTTTGATCCAATGGGCCAATCAGGACAGTTTATGTTTTGATATGCTTACATTTGATTAATTTTGATTGGCTATCTCTTGGGATCCGATCGAGGACTGAGATTGGGATTGTTTATTGGAAACGACTATAGTCTAAAGCAAGTGTTATATGCATATTTCATAATAATTAAATCGCCTAAAAACTTTGTTTATTTAGTTGATTTTCAAGCTGACATAGCGACTACTAGTCTACTAGTCTATCAATCAACATTTACCAGAAAAAAAAACAAATAAAGAAACTTGAAAGATACGTTCTTTCCTCGCGCTCACGCATGAATTGAAATATGTTTTTGGCGTCATTCATTATACTAATTCGCTCGTTTGCTTTTCTTCCTGCATACAATGTGCTCGTTATCTAAATTACAAGCGTGACTGAAAGAAAAACTTTCCTTGAACTTGTGTTTTTTCCGGTTTAACGCTACGTACTCGTAGTACTTGCGGCATTGAGTGAGATAGTCTGAATAAGGACAGTCGGAAGTTGTTTTATCGGCGACCTTCTGTGAACGTGTCTTATGGTTCATTTGAATGATGACGATTGATAGACAGCGTTTAGTACTAGTACAAAAAATCATTATAGATTGTCAATGGAACTGTATGCCGTATAAGTATCATAAAAAAAAATACACAGACACACTTCTATATGCAATGGTGCGGTTCAATTTTCGCTTGTGAGTTCCGCCTCATTATTCCAGAAACAGGCACAAATTCCGCACTTCGGGCCGATAAAGCAGGGAAACCCAATATCCCTTTCCGACCCGGGACTTTGTCCGGGGCCTAAGAGTGTTTTAGCGTGCATGCAATACAACTGTGCCACCAAGGTAGTCTAAATATTTAAATATGTAAAAGAATACTTGGAATTATGTTGATGGTCTTAAAAACCGTGACTCAATATAAATAACCAAATTATCACTAACTAAGGTTTGATATAAGAAACATCGGTAATTATCAAAACGCCTTAGGTAAAAGAGCTATCAAATTATTTCGGATGCTAAAAAACTAATTAATATTAACGATCCGAATAATCAGGTTTCGGATATTGTAGGTAATATTAAATACCCAAATTTATATTTCGTTCGCTGAGGTTTTTGTTTAATAATCTTAACCGTATTTGCGAAATAGGTAAAGTTAAAGACTTGTAAATTTCTTTGACCTTATTTATATTATACATCACTCAAATACAAAACTTTTAATTCTCCGTCTGGAAAGTAAAATGTATGAGCAGTTTTTGATAATAGAATTTATCAAAATCTACTCGCAAATAGCTGCCTCTAACTTTGACGTAATTTAGTTGGGAATTCTTTCAAATTTACATACATGTGTGTGGGGAGGGTATTCTGAAATAAGTTTTATATTGCTTCATTCAATCAAGTGGAAGACAGACTACACAACAGTTTTATAAACATTTCTCGGACTTTTTCGATAAATATAATCAAATACTTTTTGTTCGAGCGGTGGGTCTCTGTGGCATTCTTTCATCTTTTTCGACATTAATTGAAATTGTTTTGTTCTCTACGTGCCTGGAAGGATAAGTGATGTGAAGAAAGGTGGTAAAGAATCCTTTGGATCTGACAAAAGTTGTTTTATTGCAAAACTGGTTCAAACTTACATCTGTTTTGTAAACTTTGCCAATTATTTAAGGCGCTGTGGGTGTTAATTTGGGGTTTTCTGCTCAATATTAGCCCGGATTCTGGAATTTGTGGCCGATATGGCGATAGGCTCGCCCCCTATCACATCCTGGGACGGAACACACTCGGCGAAATGTGAGTGCCTTGGTTGCACCTCTGCATACGCCTTCGGGGATAAATGCGTGAAGATGTGTGTTTAGGTGTTAATTTCCCCTAAATCCTGAATCTTAAGAAGTATCCTGAATTTTAAGAAGGAAAAGTTGTAAATATTTAATGTGGTAGTTGTTTCTAAGAAAACAGTCAACGATACGTCTAGACTTATTCTACTAAATAATGTACATTTTTGTTATTTTTATCGGCCTATAATAAATAGATAGAGTGGCAGCTATATTTGTTATGAAATTGAAAGCACTCGTACTTCAAACAAAGCGGCGAGTGCGGCTGAGTCAGCAAAGGTCTAATTTTCAAGGATTATCATGAATAGATAACGTTCAATCTATTTCATTAAATGGTTTGCAATGTCTCCATTATCGCATTCAATACTAAGAAATGAAAGTGAGCAATGATAATCAGATGGGTATTTTAATAAGTTGTGATGTTGATTTCTTTAGTTTACGCGAATGTTAGACATTGAAATAAAACTATTTTACGAATTCTATCGTCATTTTTTGTATAATTGTAAAATGTAGGTAGATATTGTAATATTGCCTTTTCGAATGACGAACAATTTAGTTCTCCCGTGATCATGAAGGCTACAAAGTCTTCGAAACGTCGGGAAAAAATTATAATGTAAAAAACCGCGAAAAAATTTGTGAAATAATTTTGTTTCAAGTTTGGATGGGTTGGTTTAATTTAATATATATCCAAAAATAATAAAATTTTATGATATAGAAAAGTAAAATGTGTTCTTTGTGTATTGAGATTTTTTTCGTAACCACCTTTTTCTAAACCTTTCTATTTTTTAATAATAAATGATGTTCTTTCAACACTCGATACCTTCGTAATATTTTCTGATAATCTGGAATCTCCGAAGTAAAAGATTATCTCCCTAATACTTCTTAATGAATCAATAAAAAGTAATATTATAGTAATCTGTTAAAACAATCGTCTAGTTTGACGACATTTTCAAACTTTATCATCGGCTTTTCTAACTTTGTAGAAGTTATATCTTTCAATATATTGTTATTATAGCTGTTATTGTTTCTGAACGACATTTCGAAGACAATTTTGTTTCTAATTTGCAAAATGGCGATTGTAACACATTTCGTCATGACAAATTTTGGATCTTAATACGCATACGAAAGGGCTACTTTCTTTTGTATTTAATATAATATTATAAATGTCAAAAAAAATTGCATGTTTGTTAGAAGGAAACGCAGATATAGCTGAACGGATTAAATTTTACACATGGATAGATCATGTCCTTGATTAGCAAATGCTATTTTTATCCTGATAATTTGATATTTGAAGAAATTATGAGTTTTTTAAAAAGATTTTTCAAATGGACGACGCTGGCCTCGTACAGATTATGTTATGGTCGCTACAATGTTTTAAGAACATCTATAACGCGATATACTTTACATGTAGGCGAAGCCTCAATAATACAACTTTAGTATCGTTTTTCAATATTTAAAAATATTATGAATACATTCAGAAAATATACTCTAATTTAAAAGAAAAATATTATATCGTAAAAACAGTTTTAAAGCATTACGAAAATGTATGTTAAATCATATTACGATCTGTTTCGTATGTAAACAACATCAAAGAATTCGTTTTTATCAACGCAATTAACTTTACGCAATCATGATTAAATCCGACACATAACTCATTAAGTAAAACGTGTTACATTATTTTTTCGCCTAGTTCAATCGTATTTAATGTGTAATGTAAATTTTATAGAACGTGAAACGAATGAAAAACAACGAATGCTCGCGGTAATGTGAGCTTCAAAAAAATGTTCGTGTGTTAAGATTATATTTTTTTTTTTTGCTATCCGCTGTGATACCATTTGTAACTAAGCTATACCTGTTTTTTTAACAGTAATTATATTTAATGGTCCGCCATAAATAAGATTTTAAGGCTTGTCAAGTATGATCATGATATTTTTTTATGACAGTTTTTTTTTATTTATTTTTTATTGTAGGGTAGGGCGGGGCAAAAAGGTCAAATTTCACTTCTACATTGTGAAAATCAAACCTACTACAACAAAACAAACAACACATATGAAACAAACAATTATCGAACTATGTTTGGCTCAATTCTTGGTTGATTCATCATTATAGAAATATATATTTTTACTGTTTTTCTAAACATTGTAATGTCTCTTTTTGCCCCATAGTAGGGGTAAAAAGGGACAGCGAGGAGGCAAAAAGGTCCAATATTTCGTTCTTAATTTTAAAGGGTTTAATGAAATAATAACTACATATAATTTAATGGAAATCAAAAGTATATTTGTTTTTTCAAAAAAACAAAAATAACACATGAGGTTATCATTATTACAAAAAAAATATAATCTCTTCATTGAAGTATAATTAAATTTTATCAGTTTTAACCCGTCATGACTTGTCAAACAGCTACGCGTGTGACGGAAAAATAACCTTATTATGTAGTATATAAGGTTATAATCCCGTGACACACGCAAATGTCATGTAGCTGTCTTGGCTCGCCGGCGAGCCACGAGAGACCAAGAGTTAATCAAATAACAATATATTTTTGGAAAATATAAAGTCTTATTTATCAATTCTAACTATCTTGACACTTTAATTAATATTCAGTCTCAGTTGAAGAACAAAATTAAACAAATCAGCACTTAAAATTTTAGAATATTAAACATAGATATTTAAACTCTTATAAAACAAAACAGGTTATACAAAAAAAAACATTCAGTCTAACTTAAAAATGACTATAAACATTTAAAAACAATTAAATAACGTATAATAAAAAACTATTTCCAGGCATCGTTAACTTAAAAACAGTCCTTGAAACCAAAAATATTCAAAACGAAAAAAAATACTTACGTCAAAATTTGGACACGCGACCGTGTATCTTCCGCAAGCGACGTCGCCCGACGGCCAGCGATAGCGCGTTCCTCCCCCCGCGCCCGCATATTTATACTTGTGTCATTAGCAACAACGATACGTCACTTGTTTTTGAGATATTTGTGATGGACCTTTTTACCCGCGGACCTTTAAGCCCCGTCCTACCCTATCTCCAATGAGTGAGACATTAAGCACTAAAAACAACCCATCAAATGATACTATCGTTACAGGTAACCACTACTAACAGTATATTACGATATGATTGATGCCATTAATTTATAGGATAACTGAAGGTTGGGTATGATGTCGATTGTACAAATAAACAATTTTTATTTGTGGAAAATACTATATAATAGATATAGCGCACTCTTCATAAAATAATGACCTATTTCAAAATTGTTAATTTGTAGCAGTCATCGGAAAACTAATTTTTGTATGCTACCTTTTTATTTGGAGTTGCTATAAAATTGAGCTTATTAAAGATAGGTAAAAAATGAAACCATAGCATGAAAAAAAGGGAAAAAACTAGACGGTCGCAAACAAAAATTTGTTGTTAGACGATTCCTACAAATTGGCAATTATGGAATGGGTCATTATTTCATTAAAAGTGCGATAGTTAGTCTTGCCAATGATATTTTGGACAAATGAAACATCATTGCCAGACACAGTTAAGTATTACAAAGTTCTAAAGGTCGTAATAAGGTATGTAACATAGTTTATTTTCAGTTTCGTAAGAGTTATTCTCAAACATTTGTTCGTTGTGAAATTAACCGATTGTTCTAAGTAAGAGTGATGGAAGGGCGCAAGCCTCATCAATCAGATGGATAGAAAAACACCGAACAAACCTTATAAATAATATTTAATAAATTTAAAGCCATCAACTTTCGTTACGCATTCATTTTATATGAGTTATGAAAAGATTTATTAGTGAATTAATAACATGAGCTGCATCTCAAATATTATCTTTACCTCATTACGAAATATAGCATCGATTATAGACGATATTTGTTTATAAATAAATTTTGAGAACAGTAATGATTAGTTTTGGCTTTACATTCTATCCCACTTTTGGGGTGGGGTCTGCTTTATTAATGATAGAGAAATCTGAACTTATATGTCAAAGGTGTACTTTTGTTTCACTATTTTGATTACATAACTATGCTTTGAAATTATGAATAATATAAATGTATATCTATAAACACATATTTATAAATGTATTTTGATAAGTATGTACATTTATCGTGGTTGTAATCTAATATATAAAATTCTCGTGTCACAATGTTTGTCTCCGTACTCCTCCGAAACGGCTTTACCGATTTTAACCAAATTTTGCATGCATATTCAGTAGGTCTGAGAATCGGCTAACATCTATTTTTCATACCCGTAAGTGTTAAGGGTTGTCCACCCTTAACATATTTTTTATAATTCTATACAAATTTTTATTTTTTTATTATTTTTATTATGTCGCATTAAAAATACATTCAACACTAAATTTATACCCTTCTATCACCAACCCCTATTTTTTGTAAAAAAAAATGTTAAGGGTGGACAACCCTTAACACTTAGGGGTATGAAAAATAGATTGGGTTAATATCGGTAAAGCCGTTTCGGTGGAGTACGGAGACAAACACTGTGACACGAGAATTTTATATATTAGATAAAACAAAGTCCCCCGCTGCATCTGTCTGCCTGAACGTGTTAAACTCAAAAACTACCCAACGTATTAAGATGAAATTTGGTATGGAACAGTTTGAGACCCTGGGAAGAACATAGGCTCCCGGGAAACTACTACTTTTATAACGGAAAACTCTAGCCTGAAAAACTTTATAACGCGGGCGGAGCCGCGGGCAAAAGCTAGTATACATGAAAGATTTTGTGAGCGGTCGCGTAATAGGTATTTAAAAATATTGGTTAAAGCGTTCAAGCTTTCGTGACACACTGAATTAGATAGTAACTTATGTAAGAGGTCATAGACCTTACCTATAAAGCTTGTGATATTTTTTAGGTAAGTGTTTATTGTCCCTTTTTAGAATATAACATTAATCGGAGAAAATTACAATAACAAAAAAATAGCACTAAAACTCTGTCTGTAGAAATAAGAGCTTTTCATCAGCTTAAAGTACTCATTTTATGAATCTTTTTTTAAGGACTAGACTACTAAACTTTTCGCTTATTTGTCTAATTTCTATTCTAATTAATTCTTTAAACGGCTGAATACATTTAAACATTTCAATATAAACAGGTCATCTATCTTTTTGATCTATGCACTTAGCAATACAGGCTCCGATTTCTTAAAAAAAAAAAAATATTCTAGGTACGTTTGTTCTATGTATCTAATACTTGTGCGTTTTTCTATGTTGAGTAATTTCTACGTCTCGAAGGTATCGTCTAGTGTCATAGATGTGTATTCCATATCGGAATTTATTGCGGTTGGAGATAATATGATGTTCACAAATGGCTTCATACTACTCCACTGGATCAAATTCTAGCTTATAACAGTAATATACCTTTGATGTATATACGCTTACAATATCTTTTAAACATAACAAAAGGAGTACAAAAGCTAAAAGAATCCACATTCCATTGATCTATAGGGGCCATGTTATTCTGCACTGTTTTAATTCGATCTACTATTGTCTGACCCCGGATCGCAATTCGTCGAACCGACCCGACTATGGCGTTTTTTTTCCTAATCATACAATCATCGTATTTCAGTCAGATGGATATATGAATACAGTTCTCTTCCACCATTATTCTTTTCAAGTCTCGTATGATCGCTCTCAGGTTATCTATGAGTGTACTTCTCTGGCATCATTGTTGCGATGTAGGTTTTAGAAATTGAAGTAAATTATTCTGCGTGTAACAAGTCATAAACATGATCATAGCTTACAACATTAGATACGCTGTAACGAAGTGTTCGCATAGTTCAGTCGCATGCCGATCTGCGGCTTAGATGGTTGCGTAGGAAACCCGGTTAGGCTACCTATGTAGATTAGACATTCTATTTGGCGAAGCAAGGCTGCCTTATGTCGCTGCTACTAAATTTAGTTGAAAGCTTGCGAAATAAACTAATCCACATTCAGTTACTTTAACTGTTCACATAAAGTTGTCTAAGCTGGACATTTTGTTTAGTATTAATGTCCAAATTCAATTACATATTCTAATTATATTTGAGACAGGCATTTGTAAATGTCATTTATTATAGGTACTAAATTTTAAATTTTGTAATTAATTGATGCTTTAAAATTTAACTCTCTTGAAACTTTGAGCAATGGATATTTGGAAATTCCGAACTTAACGCTTAATTTATTAAGATTCTTGAAACTGTTGATAATAAAGTGTGATCAAATATTAACATTCATCTAGTGTTCAATTTATGAAAGTTTGTTGGAAATTGCGAAGTGATTTTGCACTTGAATATAGTTTGTGAATCTTGTAGCCTATTGTGGTTGCGAAACAACTTGTTAGGTAAACTGCTCGACATAATATTCGGGGGAAAATAACTGGGACTGAATTTTAAAATTAAAGTTAAAAATTTGTGCTCGCTGGAAAGCGGAAAACGTTACGAAGAACGAAGTTAAAAATGTATGTCATGGGTCACAAAAAAACTCAGAAATTGCTGCATAAGTAAAAATATCTTAATTTACCTAAAACTTCACATGTAAATTTGGGTGTTTACCAAGTATCTTTTTAAGGAAAGTTTCCGTTCTAATTCCGATATTAAGGCGATACCTCAAGGTCCATTTTCATACATTTTGTTTCACCTTTAATCTGGGTAACTAAACAAGTATTGGCAAGTAAAGAATTTAAATTCACCTCTAGTTAGTGATTAGTTCTCGCAGTTGAAAGAAAAACGTAAAAATAATTAATAATCATGGATATTTCGGCCTTTAAAATTTCGTCATATTAACTGCGAGAACTAATCACTAACTAGAGGTGAATTTAAATTCTTTACTTGCCAATACTTGTTTAGTTACCCAGATTAAAGGTGAAACAAAATGTATGAAAATGGACCTTGAGGTATCGCCTTAAGCAAAACTAATTCAATTTGTTCTCGTTAGAGGTGTCTCATACTTCATGTTTTATTTCCTGTGCCTCAAAAAAATATTCTTAAAAATGATTTCTTATGTTCACCCGAATGTTCAACTCCAAAATAAAAAAAAAATCTATCGACAATTAAATTGCACCATATTCACATTTTCTGATAGAATTGTATAAACTCTGCATACTACATTTGTAACCATACAATGACTATAATAAAAAGTTTGGCTGTTAATGTTGACTGGAGTGTCGTCGTTCCGCGGAACAAAAAGTTGTTGAAACTCTGGAGCGTTACTTGAAATGCCATAATATGACGTGCTATAGGCATTTCTTGGCAGTTGTAGGCCTATTTCGTCTGGAATAGTTTTACGCACGATTGAATGTTATGCAGATTGTAATATGTAATGGTATTCAGATCTATACTTTGTTTTTGCTTATACTTTTATTATCAAGTTTTTTTAGTCAAATATAAGAAAATGTACATTTATTCATCATCGTTATTTGTCTGATAATTCCATTTGGGTTTTGTTGTCAGCCTGTTAAAATAGATAAGATTTGCAAATATAATATTTGCGAAACATTTTAAGTGTTCGGAATATTCACGAGTCTCTTCCGCTTTCATTTGTGTAGTAACAAGTTGAACAGAATATATTTATTTAATTTCTCCGGCTGCGTGTCCGAATTTGAATTCGTATTTTTTTCGCTGTGTTTCCATTTATTCAATTCATTTTATTTAGTGTTGGATATTTTTTTATTTCGCTTTAGTTGACTATATAGAATAGGTAAATGTGACTTATAATATTTTCGTATACTTATAATGTTTTATAACAGTTTAAACATAGTGTAAATTTGGAAGCATCAAAACCCTTTACTTCATAGTGTTTGTGTTTAGTGGTCGATAGGTACTCTTAGTTTTATGTGACGTCATAAAATTCATGAGTTGATCGCCCACAATGAGGGTGTACTTTAAGGATTATAAAGTTAAAGTGGTGAGTTTATTTAACATTATTTTTTAAAACGTAATATTAAGAAATGTTTGTGTATTTTTAAATCTTTGTTAATGTCCATACCTCCCTTCATATGTTTATTTTGTAAGCATTTGGTTTCATGCTACAAACCGCAATCTTGTTAATAGGCGGTCTGTATAGTTAGACTTTAATTTTTTTTGTGATACAAACGTACATATTAGAACTGCTTTCGATGTAATAATAAAGGAGTCATTAATTAACTTAATAGATGAACGACCGTTAGATTTTTTGTTCTGTCTACTTATCTGAGATGATCTCAACAACTTGATTTCCACTACACATTGAAATTGATCAACTATACAGAAATAATGACTGTAGTACCCTAAATTATTAAGATTTTTTTTTACCCAAGCAAAGTTGCGAGCAAAAGTTATTTCAGAATAAAGGTCAACGCACAGCGTGCTGCAGAATCTTGGCCGCAAAAATGCCGAGCGCATTAATTTAGTTATAGGCCGTGGTGCGTGGACCGTTTATATTAAAAATATTTTTACGACACATGTTCAGTTATGCGTTTAAAAACTAGTTCGTGATGCGAGTTACTATAACTGACGGCTGCCAAGTAAGGTGTATTGAGGTCCAAGTTTCATTCCAATTTCACTATGTGGTTTTTACTGGGCATTTCATAGTGACTGTAGTTTCGATGTACGGTATCTTTGTTCCTCCAAGATCGTCAGATTATAGAACTAGCATTTATGTACTTTCAGTAGAGTTTAAATCACTTTAGCGGATACTAAATTTCGCCTTGCTTGGTTGACACGTTCACTCCAACCCGTTTCAGATATTGTAATATATTTTGTCAGAATTTATATGCAATCAATTATATTCATGCCTCTCCTTGCTAAGTATAGAGTGTCCTCCAGTGTACGCCAACCACCCTGGTTTTGGATAGTCACATCCTTCTACTACCCACCTTTGTAAGTCATAGGTTCATCGTATAGAATTTGTATTATACGTATGGCATTATAATTGTATATTGTTACAGCGCACGTCGGCACCGGAATGCACGCCGCCATGTCGCCGCGCTCAACCCTCGCCTCGCACCACCACACCGAAGCGTTCTCCGGCTCAGTCCGCATCTACACCAACAGATGACTCGGCTGGTAAGTCTTATATCTTCTTTATAATGTGAGTCTTTAGGTTTAATTTTCCATAGCAAATACGCCCGTAGATTATTGGATTAAAAAATAATTTAAATCAATAATTTGGTTTATTATGATGATCGTACGATGATTAATGGTGATTGATGATAAGATTCAATGTTAGATTTAAGTAATGCTTATACAAGTTGTATCTAATACCCTAATTGAATTAGTTATTTTAGATAGGAAGGTGAATGGTCGAATGGTCATATGTTTTAGCTCATTATTTGTGTTTACGAGTATATCCTTTATAACATTATTTAAATATTTCGTACAACATTAAATGTTAAATATATAAATAAATAAATATTAATACTAAATAAATAAATAAATAAATAAATGTGTTTCTTTCGGTTTTCGCTTAAATATTTCACGAATTTAATTTTTGAATATTTTTTATAATTTATCAGAAATTGCTAGCTTTAAGCTAAACGGTTATCATATTTCTTGTAATGAAATATTATTTCAAAAGATACTTAGCGTTACAAGTTACACGTGTAGTGGAAAAAACCTAAAGAAAATCATATTTATGTTTATGGTTGCCCAAACAACTGATATAGTGATAGTTATTAAACATGACGATCGAAGGCTAAACGCAAGGAGATACCAATACGTGTTAACAACTACAAACACAGATAAATAACTCGTTATTAATTTATTTATATAAAAAACATACTATGGGAGTGGTATTGAAAAACTGTTTTTTATCTTGCTAATTAAATACATTTGCCAGTTATTTAATGAAAACTTTTCAAAGTATTTAAGACTATCTCGCATTCAGTTTTAAAACTATTCGATGTCTCAGCCCTTAAAAATTTGTTTGAGTACAAAATACAAACAATCCAACGGAAAATAACAATTTAAAACAAGCCTGCAAACAACGTCGTCGGATTGGTAATGGTGACCACTGCCCATGAACAAGAATAATAGTAAATGAGCATGAACCGTAAAGAACAATGTTAATTTTGTACCGGGAGGGAATTTTTTGAACCTTCAGCAATGTTTGGGAGAGCGTGTAGTTTCAAAAATTCATAAAATTTCATTTAACGAACACCAGCGCGGGCATTTTTATAGAAGTGCAATATAAACTGAGATGATTTTTAAAACATTTCAATGCAATGCTGCTCGACCGGTCGCTCGCAGTGGCGTAGTTTTGTTTGTTCTTTCATCCTCGGACTTTATTTAGAACAATGTTCGAGTGGAGATTAAACTCTGAAAATATTATGACTGGGATTTGTGGATTAAAATATTTTTGAGATGATTTTGTTGAGCTGGTAATTGCTATGTGACGTTTCGACGTGTCTTCTATGTGTGGACTCTGGTTCTATAAACTTGTAGGTCTTAGACTCGAATCCTAGATCTAGCATCTACTTATGTGGGGTTTTTTAACAACATTGCGTCGGTATTGGATACGTCACAGGGCGTGACGTTAAAAAGCGACTAGTCAAAAAAATTATACAAAATGGCATAATGTGACGTTTATTTTCTACCGTCAAACTAATTCGAGGTAAAGTATAATTCAGTTTATAAAACTTGTCAGCCTCGCTTCCGAGCGTAAGTTGATTTATTAAGCGGATCTGTTTAGCTCCTCGTGGAAGTTTGCAAAACACAAATACGAAAATATGTTTTTGAAATTCTATAACTTCTTTTGGCGCGTTAGGGAAAAATAAGAGTAAATTTTTACCATGCGCCTGCACACCATCACGCAATACTGACACCATGAAATTAGCTTGTCATTAGTTAAATTATTTTTATCAGTTAAACTGAAACTTTGCACATTTTATTACCGTTTGCAGTCATATTGCAATCTTACCGAGCTGTTTGCTCAATTAAAGTGATTTATTAGGTAAACGCTACGCCATGTTTGTATAGTTAATATTGTTTATTTCCTACTCCAGAGTGTTTATTAATATTCGGAACGGAGATTAAAACCTTTTGCACCTCCTGTGTTCGTTATGTATTTATTTTGTGGAAGTTATCATTTGCGTCGGTAGATTTTTCCGAATGTTCTGTTGTTACGAGTGAATTTGTTTAAATTGAAACGGAACTTGAAATAAATTAACCTCAGCATGTTTACTTACCAATCTGTATAGTATATACCTACTTAAAAGTCTTTTTATTGGTGATATTCAGAAAAAAAAATATATAAAATAACCCACTATATTTTTGTATGATTATTGATTTCTTTTTCTAAAGTTCAGGGTTGTAATCAGCAGGCCCTTTAATGATGTCAGTCATAATATACAAGTTTCATCCAAACTATATTTTATCAATCAGCGCATAATTCATTACGATGCTCGATGTGTCAAACTTTTCACGACCGTGACCGGAGTCGCATGCGCTTGCGCAACATTTGACCGATATGCACTTGTTATCTATTGGCAAGCGGTTTGATTGCCTTGTACCTATTGTACTGTAACCCCTTTGATGCATAAACGGCTGTTCATAAGTTTCACTATTTTTTGGTGTTCTGTTCAATTCCGGTCATGACCGTTGGGGTCGAAAGGTTCTAGAGTGGAGGCCACGTACAGGCAAACGAAAGGTCGGACGCCCGCCTACAAGGTGGACGGACGACCTGGCTAAGGTCCTGGCTAAGGATCCTTGGGGGAGGCCTATGTTCAGCAGTGGACTTCCTGTGGCTGAGATGATGATGTTCAATTCCGAGGTTCGGCTATTTTTTCGATGTATTTGTTAATAGGTACTTTGCAAAATTAAATATTTCTTAAGTTTTAATTGTAATTCTAGAAATTACTTACACCTCAACCTACCTTATATGAAAATACAAAATCACTTCGAAATGACAAGGCATGTTTTACCAACACCACAAATCGTATAACACTACAACGTAAATAAACGGAATGAAGAATTTTCTTACTGAAGATTAAATTAAATCTGAGATGATTGGGTCACGTTTGTTATTTAATAGTGATCTGTAATCTGTATCTAGATTACCTTCGCAGAGCGTCGCCTGCGGGATGTATGGAACATATCATAGTTTACGAATACTTGTAGAGTTTATTTTGCTAACGTAAATTTGTTTTTCTGTTTTGTTTGGAAAACAAAAGGCTTTTGAAGGAAATAGCGCCTTAAATGTTTTGAAAGTCAGATTTGAATATTGTGCGTATAAGTATTAGTATCAAGGTTAAGCCCGTGTTTGGTGTCCTTAGTCTTTCTTTATCAAAAATATAGTATTTTTTAATCCTTGTTTAAAGAGCTTTGTCAACATTAACAATGGCAATGATAACATTAACATTTCGGCTTTCTGAAAGGTAGACAGAGTTTTAACACATCCACATTTTATCAGTAGGTAATATTCGGTCTTACATAATAGAGAACCTCTTCATGTTAACCAGACACGATTGGATTGACATTGTTATTTACTATTACTGAAATCATTTGTAGTAACGCTTCAGTACTTAGAGGTTGCAATCAACCTTTGCAAACAAACTGACAAACTTCGCTTCTAATTATATTCTGTATAATATCCAAACAAGAGAAAATTTATTTATCAAATCGGATAGTATAATATTACACGAGGTCCTTAAAGCGGATCATTAACTTAGAATTTCGGTACAAACCACCTTTCTGCCCAGTTGTTTACGGATCATTGTCCCATCTAGCCAAACATTCCGACAGATATTACGCAGTAAACAAATATACACAGTATATTAACTGTTATTGTTCATTGGTTTAAGGGTGAGTTTACTCCGTCAATTAAGATCTTGGGAAATATATTAATTTTTATTATTTATTTACAATTATTACGACATCGTCCTTTGAGATAGCGCAGTGTCTTATCGGAAGTATCATAATTATCATCATCCTTATTATTGATTTACTTTAAACGTTTTTGTACGTTGAATTAGTTTTAAAATTAATATGTAACCAGACATTTACAAGAGGAGCAATAATAAGCGTCATTCTAGGTAAAATTTAACCCAAGCCTAAACCAAACAAAATTTAAAACTAATTTTGAGACAAAAACCTAAAAGATTAGAAAATATATTTAAGATCAAAGTCTCGAGAAATAAAATATCTATAATTATCTATCTAATTGAAAGTCGAACCAGCGAAGGCCTTCGTAGCTGTAATTATATTAACTGTTTAATAGATTTTAGGAGCCTGTTCTAGATAATGAACATTATCTCCTTTTGATGTGTTTGCTGAAGCTAATAGCAATAAGCCTAATGTTTATCTAGAAGCATTGTTAGATGTTTTTATTATGTGCGGAGTAATCGTATTACTAGAAAAATATTCGTTAATATTGGCGTTAATATTGTATTTCTTTGGACATTAGGGTATCATTTGGAAACTGATATTCGTCTTCAATGTTTTATAAGACTTTGATGAAAACCACCTTCCCGTAGTCCTTCCGCCGTAGCGTGAAGAAGCAGTTCAGTAGGCCAGCATGGTTATGTCGAATGGCATGAGACAGCCATGTGATGCTATTTCATATCTGGACGGCATTACCATCAAGTGCAGTGCAGTCGCTCTGTAGTGATTGAAAAAAAAAATTACAGTAAATAGTTTACTCTCTCCGACGACTGCAATAATACGATTAGATGTTATATTTGATGACATAATACATTGTAATAGAGGTCATCATGTTCGCGCCCAGACTGCCAGAACCCAGTGGAATATTAAAGGTACGACGGTATTGTCAATGGCCTTGTCTAATGCAGGACCAAGTTTACGCGTATAATTCGATTTGAAGTAATATCAGTTTCTTATATTGTGAACTACTTTTGCTATAACTAACCTACGAGTATCCCGCTTTACATCGTGATAAATGTTCGTTTTAACTATTGCCAATAGATTTTCGCCCACCGGAACGATTCGGATACACTATATAGGTTTTAAAATTGCCAAAGCTGGTAAACGGGCGCTCGCTTTTTCGCCAACATTGTAAAGCCCATCTGAGGCACAGTGCGTTTTAATTTCCCTCGATGGAATTATGTATGTGTGAGCTGTAGGTATAGTGTATTGATTATTGTCATCATTTTCAATCTATTGTAAAGGGCTAATTTGCCAGTGATTATTGATATTTAACGAATAATAAATATCGTAAGTTTATATTGTGTTTTTTGCTTAATACCTGCAGCTGTTATGTTTCTTGGTTGGGAACATGAATGACAGTCGTATAAAAACGTTTCTGTATAATGTACATGGATACGAAAATATAATCTATAAAAAAAATACAGAGTATTATGCACCTTTCGCTGATATTTATTTTATTTTACCTATTCTTGAATTGGGTTGTATTATCAAGTAAGTCATTCTGTCGTGCCACAAGGAATTTATGCCCGTACAAACCCAAGACTGCGCTGAAGTAAATTTGTGGGCAGTACAAATATTTGTTACGCTGCGGTAATTGAACTTTTCCGACATTCTGATGCAGCCAGTCTTGGAAGGCCCGTCATGCTTCACAGGGCATGCGATTTTGACCCTTAGAGAGGGGGCTTGGGGGATGTTTATTTAATTTCATACAATAACACGTGGAAGTAATTCATCTATTGGTTACTAATATTATGTCATATTGCTTAACCATACATATTATGAAGTTTTAAATGTCGCCGTTACTGGAAATTAACGTTGAGTCCACTTATCTTCGATATATTATATTAATTGATATTGTTTTCAATTTCTTAGGTATAAATATTTCCTCGCGTAGTTTCCGAGACCCAAATTATAAAGCCAACGCAATTAAAATTACAAGTATATTAAATCATGTTACTTTAATGCAAAAATAGAGCAAGTTTGCCATGGAAATCGAATAAAATCGTTCAATGTTCGCGTAGTGTCTTATTTCATGTTAGCAAAGTCGTTTCATCGCATAGTAACGCAAGAGCTCTCCGTACGCCACTTTACGAAGACATACTGCGAATAATTGTGTACCTCAAACTTCTTACCGTCAATGTGCGCGACCTCATTCCTCGTTAGTCATTTTGGAATCAAATTTTCAGAGATGGAGCAGTTAATTGAGAAGTCTTTTATTTGTTTGTTACATAAACATTTGAAACATAATAACGTGAATAAATCAATGGACATATATGCGATAATAATTGAAGAATTTACAGCAATTTGCAATAAACGATCTCAATCTCAATCTTCAATCCGATTTCGCGAATAAACCAATCAAAATAACTCATTTTTACGTATGTCAAAATAAAATGTTCTGATTGGTCCATTTTTGTGATAGATCGAAATCGATTGAGATCGTTTATTGAAAATGGCGGTTAGATGTTAAATCTGTGCGTTTAGAAGTCATAGTATGCAATGTAAATGGAGCATTAAAACTATGTTCTATCGGTTTTACCGGCACATCAAACCATATCGTGTCACTATAAGAAACTGAAAGTAATTGACCGAATAGAAATTATCACGGTGCGTGTCTTGTCAATTTCGCTTCGTTATAATCGAGATTGTTGACATTTTAATTGTTAAATGGCTTTGGTTTTTACGTTCAATCACATTGATTATTATTAACGTTTTGTACAATTTTATGCATTTCTCTTTATAAGTCGGAATTCCTGCAGTATTTAGATGACCTCGTAGGTTCTAATTTTTCTTTACTGCAATCGAAGTTAGTTTTGAGTGTAGTATTTTTGCGGTATGGCGATAAAAAGGACACTTTCGCCCGCACTTTTGACTTCATAATGACATTCAATGTATTGGTTGCAAATTTACATTCATAGCCTGTTGGTGAGTTTATTTTTAAAGCATGGAAATGTAACATACTATCTGACAGTATGAGAAAATGAAAATTTAAATTGATATTCTAATTATAATACGACAATATCAATACTATGACGTTAAAATTTTTTTAAAGGACTACCTCGTTGGCATAATTGTATTGCGTGCGCGGTACAACACAACTATGGTGATCCTGGGTTGAAATTCCGAGTCGGGAAGTGATAATAGGTTATTCTGCTCAGCCGGGAGTCCAGAATTTGAGCCCGATATGCCGATACTCTCGCCTCCCATCACATCATAAGACACGACGCGACTGGCGATAAGGTTCCGCTGGTTGCTCCTCCACCTACCCCTTTGGGGTAAGAGTGTGATGTGATGTGTGTATGCGTGTGTAAAATTGCTCGTATTAAAATAAAAAATGCTCAAAATTCGGTCAATCTTCTATATCTTCTATATACTTATAATAAATCTGTAGAGAGGTCAATTCTGTACATGAAATATATTTCCAAAATAACTATCAGTGGGTGTTTAGGGATCGATACTGATGGCAAAAATGCAAGTAGTACAATTTTTGTCTGTCTGTCTGTCTGTCTGTATAACCGTTATAGAAACAAAAACTACTCGACGGATTTTAACGAAACTTGGTACAATTATTTTTCATACTCCTGTGCTGGTTATAGTATACTTTTCATCACGCTACAATTAATAGGAGCAGAGCAGTGAAGGGAAATGTTGGGAAAACGGGAGAAGTTACTCCATTTTTAAGCTTCCGTCGCGTGTGCAACCTTAATGGTTAAAGCTACACAGAAATCATGTATGACGGAATTGTTCTCCTTAAAATTATGTAAAAATATCCCACGACAGCATATGTCTATCTTTTATGGTTGACTCACAATAACACGTGTAACTCCCGATAGCTTAGCAGTTCGAAGCTTTCTCATTATATTTGTCTACTCTTACGTTTATAACACTCTCAGTCATCCCTAATTAAAAAGTTAACATTATTAAATATTCCATAAAAAAGAATCATAGAAATCGGTATAGAAACACCAAAGTTATACATGAAATACGCTAATAATAAGCCATCATGCGTGAATACTGAATCAGGTTATAAGGATTATTTTTGTATATATATAAGGTCGCGAACGCACAGGCAGGCGGCTTGCTTGGCACCTAGAGGCTAGCGAATCACCTAGCGAGTAGCTTCGTAAAACGAACATTCTCGAACGTTCGCGACCGGCTCCATTTTTGAAGTCTGAAATCCACGCGGGCGAAGCTGCGAGCGGAAGCTAGTTTTTAATAAGAAGCTACATTAATCGCTGAGTCATCTACTTTCTTCCCGGGAACGTATAGTCGTAGGTGCAAACAGAGGCTAATAAATAGCTATATTCTAGATCCTAGACTAATATATAAAACTGAAGAGCTTGTTTGTTTGAACACGCTAATATATAACACTACTAAACCGATTTTTTTTTCACAAATAGAATAATGATTTAGACGTGTAGAATAATGATTCCTGAATGCTATAATCTATTTTGCATTCCGGGAAAATATTTATGCCGGAAAAATATTTTCACACAGGCGGAGCTGTAGGCGAAAGTTAGTAAATAATACAATTGTGACCTAAATTGTTCTAGTTACGGATAACGTGTGTTCGATGTTAATCTGATACATCAGTGTCGATTTGCATAGTTCGTGGCACTAGAACGTTGACCTACAAAAGATTATGTGTGAAGTATTAAATTATATATAATTTGTTACTACCTTCACTCACAAAGTACCTAGACGTTACATTATAACGCGTATTTAGATTTTATTTAGTAGATAAGAGAGGTAAATGACAAAGAATAAAGGTTATATAATATATGATAATAATATCAGCCCTGTATGTATATTGTCCCACTGTTGGACACGGGCCTCCTCTACTACTAAGAGGGATTAGACCTTAGTTCACTACGTTGGCCTAGTACGAGTTGGTAGACATCAGACACCCTCGAAATTACTATAGAGAAATTCTTAGGTGTGCAGGTTTCCTCAAGATGTTTTCCTTCATCGTTAAAGCATGCGATAATTCGCAAAGAATACATACTTAATGATTTCATTATGTTTTCGCGAATGTTAGACATTGAAATAAAAACTAAAAACTATTTAAACGGATTTTATCGCGGTTTTTTTATATTATTATTTTCTCCCGACGTTTCGAAGACTTTGCAGCCTTCATGGTCAGTTGTTCATCCGTAAAGTCAAAGTTACAATATCTACCTACATTTTTCAAATATACAACTTTTTAAAATTTTATCTGTTGACGGTCCGATCTACGCAGAATGAGCTCACAGTGTCTTGAGGTCTGGCAGCCGGTCTTTTGGGATCCGATTTAATTAAATGTAGAACAGGATCCCAGGCTTGTGCAAGCTTCCAACCATCTTCCCTATTGAAATTTGGGTGTTTTTAATTTCAATAGCCTCGCGAATCATCCTAGGCAGGAATCGGTGTTCTTTGGCAAGGATTTGTGGCTTGTCTAATCGCAAATAATGATTGGAGCCTCCTTCAGAATGTTCAGCGACTGCAGACTTCGTAGAGCGTCGGTGTTTCACGTCAGCTATATGTTCTTTTACGCGGGTCCCTATATTTCTTTTGTTTGTCCTATATAAGAGAGGCCACAGTTGCAGTCTATCTTGTATACACCCGGTTCTTGCAGAGGTATATGGCACTTGACAGGTGGTAAAAATTGACTAATCTTCTTAGGCGGCTTGAAATAGGTTTTTATTGAAGCACGCTTCAGGATGTAGCCAATCTTGTCGGTGACTCCTCTCACATATGGTAGTACAACCGGAACACGTTCAACTGTGGCTGGTTTCACTCGGTCTCTGTGACGGCGGCGTGGAATTTGGAGCTTGTTGTCTCGCAGTACTTGCTTGACATGTTGTAGCTCAGCGGCCAGGTGTTTCTCGTCACAGATTCCTCGTGCTCTCTGAAACAATGATTTGCCCACGGTAGCTAACTGTTTTGGATGGTGGTGAGATTCACCGTTCAGATATTTATCAGTATGGGTCTGTTTCCGATACACAGTATGACTTAAGGTCTGATCAGGATTACGAATGACTAAAACATCCAAGAAAGCAAGAGATTTGTTGTGTTCTAACTCCATAGTGAATTGGATTTTATTATTGATGGAGTTAAGGTGATTTAAAAATGCAGATACTTTGTCCGATGGTAAAATTGTGAAAGTATCATCTACGTACCGTTTGTAAAACCTTGGAGAGACCGGTGATGTTGTCAGGGCTGTCTCCTCGAAGTCCTCCATGAATATATCGGCGACTACCGGAGATACAGGGAGCCCATCGCTACACCCTCTACTTGTACATAGAACTGATCATTCCACAACATATAGCCAGATGTAAGGCAGTGTTGGAGTAGTTCTGCATATTCCACAGGTATGTTATTATCTACTAACTTCTTAGACACAATTTTGATGCAATCTTGTAATGGTAAGCTCGTGAAGAGAGACTGGACATCAAAACTGACCATTGTTTCATTGTCAGCTAACTGTAGGTGTTTAATGTCGCTGACAAATTGGTATGAATCCTTCACAGATGCTCTAGTGTTTCCTCTGAGGGGTGAAAGCACTTTTGCTACGTGCTGAGCCAATCTGTAGGTTGGTGTGTCGATCTGACTCACTATGGGACGTAGTGGAGCATTTAACTTGTGTATCTTCGGCAGTCCATACAGTTTAGGCGGTTTTGCACACGAAGGAACGAGTAAGTTTACGTCGAGATTTAATTTATCGGAGTAAGTAATTTTTTATTAAAGTGCTAGTAGCCTTCAATATCTTGTTAGTCGGGTCTGATTTGACTATTCTATACGTGCTTCCATCCGATAAAAGTTGTTCCATTTTATGATTGTAGTCTGACGTATCCATTACTACTGTCGCATTCCCTTTATCTGCACGGAGAATGGTAAGGTCTTTCCTTGATCGCAAGTTCTTCAAAGCGATATATTGATGTTTTGGAAGATTTGGTTTCGGCATTTTCTTTTGACGCAAAATTGACGAAATGTCTTGGCGTATTGCCTCCGAATCTTCCTTTTTTATATTATTCATGAAAAGACTGTTCTCAACATTGCAAATAATGTCTTCATACGGCATCCTTCGTGGTGTAACAGCAAAATTTAAGCCTTTGGATAAAACCTGAATTGTGTTTTCGTCCAATGTTTGTTTTGACAGATTTATCACTGCGCGTTGTTCATGGTTGGCGCAGGAGTGTATGTTATCTATGGTCGCGCGCGTTCCATTCCTACACTCGGTGTTCTTAATATTTTTGGCATTTAATTTTGATGTTAGTTTATTATATTTTATTATGTGTTTATTTTTGCATTCATTATATTTAGAAGTTTCGCGCTTATTTAAGATATCTATGCAATTTTTAAAATCAAATGCTGATAACTCTGTCTTTAGTTCATTGGATAAAATCTCAACACAATTATTTATGTAATGAAGGTCGGATCGTGTTCCATGTATGGTAGCTCGTAACAGTTTTATACTCGCCTGGTTTAGAATTTTAGCGCTCCCTCGTATGTTTTTCTTAGGTGATAGCTTTACACACGTAGGGATGAGATTGTGGTCACGACATCTCTTCAAGAAATTCAATGATGTGCTGAATCTTGCGCGCTTGGTTTTCAAATTCTCCAACCGGCGTATTTTGTTGGCAAGTTCCAGTCCGTACTGGTTTGCATAATGATTTCTTATGTTTACGCGAATGTTAGACATTGAAATAAAAACTAAAAACTATTTAAACGGATTTTATCGCGGTTTTTTTATATTATTATTTTCTCCCGACGTTTCGAAGACTTTGCAGCCTTCATGGTCACGGGGGGACTGAGGTGTTGTTCATCCGTAAAGTCAAAGTTACAATATCTACCTACATTTTTCAAATATACAACTTTTTAAAATTTTATCTGTTGACGGTCCGATCTACGCAGAATGAGCTCACAGTGTCTTGAGGTCTGGCAGCCGGTCTTTTGGGATCCGATTTAATTAAATGTAGAACAGGATCCCAGGCTTGTGCAAGCTTCCAACCATCTTCCCTATTGAAATTTGGGTGTTTTTAATTTCAATAGCCTCGCGAATCATCCTAGGCAGGAATCGGTGTTCTTTGGCAAGGATTTGTGGCTTGTCTAATCGCAAATAATGATTGGAGCCTCCTTCAGAATGTTCAGCGACTGCAGACTTCGTAGAGCGTCGGTGTTTCACGTCAGCTATATGTTCTTTTACGCGGGTCCCTATATTTCTTTTTGTTTGTCCTACAGTTCGGTGATACGGGCAGCTCGACGTATATGTCGTAGCCATGTTTAAAACTTTTGGCAAAATATTAAAAGTCTAGACCAGTATATTTTTCTATGTGGAAAATATTTATTCTTTTACTTACATAAAATTCAAACGGAGAAGCGTTGTATTTTATTTATAGAATGCATTGTTCAAGATATTTCAATTTAATACACCCGATAATGATTTATAGTTCTTAGACATGCCGGTGTTCCGCTGCATTGTGATTACGAAAGATTTGATCAAAGCTAAAATGCATTATTATTTAAATAGTTGAGTTGAATTTGAATGGAAATATAATTTAAAACTTTCGTCAAAGTTTTTAAGTTAATAATAATGCCAGCGATTATATACACCTCACTGTTAGGAACGGGTCTCTTCTACTACTCATAGGATTTAGGCCTTAGTCCACTACGCTGACCTAATGCGGTTTGGCAGACTTTAAATACCTTCGATATTCTTATATAGCAGCGGTTGTTGTTTGTTGTTTTTCATATGTTGGTTTTCTCATATATTCCTTCACTGTTATAACGACTGAAAATGTACATAGAATATGTACGTAACTTTGAAAATACTGAAGTCTTGTATTGTAAACTTGTAGTGTTTCCTTTGTAAGGTAAACTTACGGATGTTCGTTTCAGCATTCCATTTCATTCCTAACAAGGCCACCGGTATAGTCTATTTAAGCTTGTTTTAATCCACTAAGTAATTTTTCAAAAGAAATCCAGTCACATTATAAAATGACATTTGTTAAAATACCACAACAACACACGTGAGAGGTAGTGTTAGCATGAATTATTTAGAACAGTCACCGGTGAATTCAAATATTATGAACGCGGCATCACGGAGCCCGGTTGCATTATATAAGGCTGCGTGCTTAGCCCGGGGAACTTTATGCATCGGCTCGCATTGTTCTAAAGTTTCCACTTATATTTTATAAGTTGTATCAGAAGTTTGTTATGAGAGAACAAAAGGACCCGTCGGCGAACGTTTTCCAAGTTTTACGGAAGCTAAACGGAATATTGGTTCATGTTTCATTGTTTCTTTTAGCTGATTTTGTATTCGTTTATGAATTATGATGTGTGCAAATTTGATTTTGTTAGTTAAAATTAGGGAATTTTTACTATCTTTTATTACCGATAACCGAATAACTAGAAAAGGTCATATAAGTATGGTCTTTATAGCACAAAATAAATCAATTATAAAATTATAGATTGAATAAGGTCTCGGCGACATATATGCTGTCAATTGGAATTGCTTCGTTGGTATTCTGGTTACGAATTAAATTTGGACTTATTGTACAGGTTTGGAGATATCTAGAAACATCACCTCTTAACAGTGTTTGTGTTTTAAATGCGTTTGCACGCGCAGTACGCCTTAGTAACCCGCGCTCGACTTAGTGAGGGTTGACAGACTTCACATAAACTGAAAATTATTTTCGATGCACATACAAAACAACTGCACAAACTTACGCATATAAATATTAGCTAGAAGTAACAAGATTTAACGAAAATGAGTAAATTGACGGGGATGTGCTAGTGCAGGTAAAAACATCACGGAGATAACTTATTCCTAAGACGACAAAATGGGCTTCGAGACATTGAAACTAAGGAATTATACGCAAATTGTATATTCCTGACTTAAAAATAAGATTCAAAAGAATAATTGTAGACTTTTAAAACACTAATTGGTGGGTGGATTGATAAAATTAAATAACGATCATCCTAACCATTCAAATACCTAGTAACTACCATCTCATAATGTTCAAGGTTCAAGGCTAGTGTGCGCTGCTTCTGGATTATGAATTTGGATATATTTTATTTTGGGTGAGACTATTAAAATTTTGATTTTTTCGGCTTTGACGGGAAAGCCAATTTCATTGTAGAAATTGGCAACATTGCCATCAAAACCCTAATCCGTCATCGTAGGAAATTTTAAGTGTTAAAAGTAAGTAAATGTGCAAGAAAAAAATTATTTCGTTTAAAGAGAAATTCATACAATTACTTATCTTCAAGCTAACATTTTCCCCCTAAAATATATTACCAACCTACCATTCCTGCACATTGGAAATGATGGCAACATCGGTGAGTAAAGCGTTCATGGTTCAATCATACTAATGGTTATATTCAATGCGGAAGTGGCTGTCTTTTTGTTTCACGAGTCCTTCGGATTTATGTCATACTTGATATTGTATCATGCATGAGGGAAAAGGTTTTATGTTGATGGGAATTACTGTAAGCAACAAAGTAAGGACACAAAACGTTTTTAGAGAGATAGCTAATTCTTAGAACAGTTTGTAATTCACAGTTAATTATTAAATATCGGTCGAGTATTATAAATCTTTTTATTTGTGTAGACAGTGAATTTGGAGTATACGAATTGTGAGTATCATAAAAAAGACTGCCTCGGTGGCGTAGTTGTATTGCATGTCCGGTACAATAGCGCTCTGAGGTCCTGGGTACGAATCCCGGGTCGGGCAAAGTGATATTTGGGTTTTTCTGCTCAGTATCAGCCCGGAGTCTGGAATTTGTTCCCGATATGGCAATAGGCTCGCTCCCTATCACATCATGGGACGGAACATACTTGGCGAAAAGTGGGTGCCCTAGTTGCGCCTCTGCATACCCCTTCGGGGATAAATGCGTGATGTTATGTATGTATGTATGTATAAAAAAAATACAAAAATATTGTCTTAATTTTTTTTTTCACTTAATACGGTAAACTGACTTTTGATGATCATAATTGGAGAATTGGTTCCACAGATAGGTTGTTTAAGCTATGAAAAGCTTTAGCATTAATATAACTAAAGATGCCGTTGGGGTCCTGGTATTTGGTGATAGTCACACAGAGACCTGAGAATTACTTCTTAACACTCCAAGGACAACATTAGGGATTATGTGTGTATGCATAATGGAGCAAACGGTAAACTCGATCACCTATTATTTATAGCCTTTATAGAGCCTGACCAGGAGAATAAAAAACCTCACCATCTCATAAAAATGAAAAAAAAAATGTTCTGACAAGCTTAACTTTAAAACGAATTATCAACATTGGCGATCCGATAGCAGGTTTTTTATTCTCGTGGTCATGCTACACAAGTGATATCGATATAGCGAAAATTCATATATCGTGAGCTTAGGATATCAAATAAAGTATGGAAACATTATTTTGCCGTAATGTATTGCCGGCGAGTGATCTTTTACGAGTGTAATATATGTTAGCAATGCACTGTTCGGGTTGAGTGCTTCAGATCTATATATATAAAAATGAATTTCTGTTCGTTAGTCTCGCTAAAACTCGAGAACGGCTGAACGGATTTATCTTATCTTGGTCTTGAATTATTCGTGGAGGTCTAGGGAAGGTTTAAAAGGTGAGAAAAATTCGAATAATTGCCGGGAAAATCCTCAAAACAGCATTTTTCTATTTCCCATACAAACGTTTTCTAACTAATACGTAGAGTCAATTTGAGCTTTATTGCTATGTGTAAAAAGTTCACTGTTGTCTAAGCAATGTAGGTGTGTTCCTAACATCAAAGCAGTGTGCGTTGGAGCACAGAATATAATAATGTAATGTAATGTCGCGTTCTGAAACTCAACAAAAGTGATATCGCGGACCCGACTAAATTGAACAGTCACAAAATTCAATATATCATTAGTTATTTGGTTGGCTTCACGATATTATTTCTTTTGTTTTACTTTAAAATGCATGTTTTCGTTATTGACAATTTTTGAGCTACTTTTGCATATCTATACTTATAATAAATCTGTAGAGAGGTCAATTCTGTACATAAAATATATTTCCAAAATAACTGGGGGTGATTAGGGATCGATACTGATGCCAAAAATGCAATTAGTAAAATTTTTGTCTGTCTGTCTGTATAACCGTTATAGAAACAAAAACTACTCGACGGATTTTAACTTAACTTGGTACAATTATTTTTCATACTCCTGAGCTGGTTATAGTATACTTTTCATCACGCTACAATTAATAGGAGCATAGCAGTGATGGAAAATGTTGGGAAAACGGGAGAAGTTACTCCATTTTTAAGCTTCCGTCATTTCGTGTGCAACCTTAATGGTTAAAAGTTCCTTCGATTTCACCAGGATCCCATCATCAGACCCTGACCGGACAATCGGACCACCTGCATACCACCATAAATTAAAAAAACATCCCGACAAATTGAGCACCTTCTCCATTTTTGAAATCCGAAATCCACGCGGGCGAAGCTGCGGGCGGAAGCTAGTCTTATATAAAAGTCCGCATGAAAAGACCTGTGATCTATTTATTAAAGTTAAGTACGAGTAGTTTCTTATTGAAGTAAAACTAGTTTTCGGATTTTATCGCGTTATTCATATTTAAATTTTCTCTCGAAGTTTCGAAGACTGTAGCTTTCGAGGTCACGGGGCGGACTGAGGTATTGGTCGTCCGAAAAGTCAATGTTAAAATATCTATACATTTTCCAAAAAAAAAAAAATAGCTTTTGTGGGACCGATCTACGCAGAATGAGTTTACAGTGTCTTGAAGTCTGGCAGCCGGTCTTTTGAGTTTTTGAGCCCTGCTAGTAATTATAGTTTATTATGTAATCCGAGCTTTGTTCGGTTTATGTTTCAATTAAAACAGCCTCTTTGTACATTTATACATAATATAAAACGAAGTCCTCTTTTAAGTCTGTGTTTATGTTATCGATTTTCTCGAAATCTACTGAACATATTTTTAATAAATTTGGTATGGATATAGTTTAAGACCTTGGGAAGGTTATAGGCTACTTTCAGTCCCGGGAAAATATATAGCGGAACTTTAATCCCGGAAAACCCATTCGCGGGCGAAGCAGCGATCAAAAACTAGTTTTATATGTTATCTAAATTCATCTCACTGCTGAATGGCAAATGCAATAGTCTAATTAATTATTTCCATCAAACCGTTTCGTTCAGACCTCCATTAACAACGATCCAGAGCGAAGTTTAAAGGTCACTTTGTACTTGGCTGATGAAATGGGCCAAGGTCGGGACCTCCGTCCATACCTGCCGTTAAAGGATTAGGGATGCCGCACGTGGATATTGTAAGCGGGTTTCATTGTTTACCGACTGCAAAAAATGAGGGATGTAACTCGGTTCATAGTATATTTTTTATTATAATATGTAGGTATTATTAGAACTATGGTCGTGGTTTGTTTTGATATAATTTACTAGGAATATAAAAGTTTATTAATTTTCTCAAGGTCTACTGCATAAAAATAAAATAGAATGTTGGTGGCCTGGATTTAATACGGCGGATTTTTACGGGAACGGCAGAGTGACTGCAATGTACCTGCAGCGAGAGATGGTCATCCCTCACCAGTCGACACAATTATGTCGGCCTTATATAAAACTTAATTACAGTTAAGCTATTTGATACTGCAGTGTTTATAAGAATCGTTTCAACAGTTCCAAGTATTTACAATTAATTTTACATTTACAAATACGCATATAAATAGTTCTGAAGATGTGATCGATATTCGACAATTCCATAAACGTTAATCTATGTCGTCTAATTGGAGCAATGATATGCAAAGTGGCTGACATTATCCGGATTAGTAGCACCGAAATTGAGATTTACTTGCCTTTGGTCTAAATACAATAATGGATTGACTTGAATACCGTTGATCATGTTTGGTGTTGTGTCTAATATGGTACTGGACTCTTTTAGGTTGGTCTGGTACACAAGTGTATGTATCACCTTCAAAAACGGTGTTACCTAGTTCAGAGTGAATCGGACTGTTGTGGCAAATTTATTTAAAAGTGACGTGTCATTTCTTTATGAATTATCGCTTGCTTTAATGGTTAACGGAAACATCGCGATAAAACATGCATATCTGAAAAGTTAAGCTCTAAAAATAAGCTCGGAGAACAGTAGTTGTATGCTTAATTTACACAATGTGTGCTTAATACTTAGTATAACACCTGTCAACATAAACAATAGTATGAGGATAAGATCAATAATTTTAGTGTTTCAGGTTTTTTTGTTGACACCCAAATGTAAAGAAAGCGCATTCCAATGTTTAACAATCACAGTGCCCTATCCTGTGGTATGCGTACGCGCAGCGATGGTTGTCGTGTCTAGTACACAAACAATCTATGTAGCATTACATAAGTTAACATTTGTGAATATACGTGTAAGTTTTTGTTACGTTGGTAACCCTGTTAACGCGTGAGAAGACATCAAGTTTTAATAACAATAATATACGTAGTTAACATTACAAGGTTAATGGCAACAACGCTATGTTTTATGTAATAGTGATCCTGTTTCACGAGGTTTTTTTACAACCGCAGCGTGTTATGTGAGATGGGGCGAGTGCGACTTCATGTTGGCTGAACTATTATGATACTAGATGTCACGTCACGTTATGTTTTAATGTTATTTGGATGAGGGCTTGTGAAAATACATCTGTATATTCGGTGCTTAGTGTACACTTATTTATGTACCCTAGGTTTTATTTTTTATTTGTTAATTTTATAATACAAATCTTGGTATTTACTAACGTTAACAAGGCTTAGCAGGGATTTATTGTGTTTAAAAATTTAATTTGTTCAATATTCCATTCTATCTTTAAAAAGATTCCATAATCTCTAACGGATTACCATCGCCAGCTGTTTTGTAAACAAAATAAAAGTGATAAAGCAACAAGTTTTCCTAACGCGAAAGCTGTTGAAAACTCTCCAGTTAATCCTACTACGCAGCAAACAACTACAAAAATGGTAAAAAAAAAAACTAACGAAGAAGCTTTGCAAAGTTTAAAGAAATATTTATATTTTTTTAATCTCAAGACGTGAGATCGTGATGTTAAAAGTTCTCGGTATTTCAAGTAAGGATTGGATCAGGTATCGTTAATTTTAGAAAAATCAATTCCAATTTGACGGCATCAATCGAACGGAGCGTCGAAATTAATGATTCGAGGTTATTGTTAGAGAATTGAGACGAGATGGTTACTTTTTTTTCTTGTCTATTTGTTTTTATTGCAACGATAAAAACATGATATTTAGGCTGTGTGTGCTTGCTAAAAATAATGCGTGTTCCTAAGCCAACTATTTCCAATTAATTTTAAAAATCGAACTACTTCTACCTACAACCAATTCCGATTCCTTCATCTCAGATAAATATGCCCAGACGGGGTAGCACTCGGCTCGCTCTTTGAGGTGATCCCCACGTTTTGAGATCAAAGGAGGTGCTTTTCCCCCGCCCGGCTGAGCGGAACTAACTGATTGTACGGCTATGTTACGCCCACGAGATTATGTGCGCCTGGTAACGCGGCCGCCGTGCGATGAAACGTTGTTTTCATTTACGTCCATTGTTTTTGATCTAATGTTGTGTTAAAGAAGCTCTTTGTTATAATACGGTGTACTTAGCGTTTTTTTTGTTCAACGTAAAAAGATTATGTTGTATTTATTTAACCGTTCTCGAACAAATAGCTTGGAAATATACTTAACAACTATATCTAAATTGCTATAGATTGGTGAAATTTTATCGTGACGCGTGGGATGTTCTTAGAAACTAATATCAGCATGGTTTTCGCTTTCATTTGTCTCGAAAATTAACGTTTAAATTGAATCTAGATAGGTTTTCAAACACTTTGGTTACTTGGAAATACGAGTCTGTGTGGGATTCAAGTTTTGTGATTAAATACCTTATAACTTGGAACGTAATTAAACTAAAAGAAAATAACATCACAAAATCAAATATGATTAAATATTTTTAATTATTTACATGGCTAATTTCATTGCTGTTTTACGTGATTCTACAGATACCGCTCGAACTTCAAATAGCACGAGCCATACAAGTTCCAAGACTCAAGGTCACTCGGTCCTTTGTCCAGGGTGGATACAAAAGTTGAACGTTCAGAATCGTTCGCTATGGCTAAATATGCCGCTTTTTGTGAACAATTTCTTAGAAAATGTTCACTCACGATTTATGATTTCGTGACCCAGATAAATCTTATACGTTTGCACGCATTGTGCGGTGATATATTGCAGCTTTGGCGTCTGTTATTTAATATTTATAGGTAATACTTTTCGATTTATGTAATGTATTTTTTTAATACAGTAAATAAAAAATATACGAGTAAGCATGAGACGCGTTTATAAAGTGTCTTTGTATACGTAAATAACTGGCTTAAAATGTTAAAAAAAAAACATGTTTTAATACTATTGGCTATGGCTATTTTCAAAAAGATCGCTTTGTCGATCTGTCGCGAAAATGAACCAATCAGGACAGACTTTTTTGACACGCGTACAAACAAGTTGTTTTAATTGGTCCGTTCTTGGAATCGGATTAAAGTTTGAGATTGAGATTGTTTCTTGAAAACGACTGTATATCACCAGTATGAGCGCTTTTGATATTTAAAATTATTATGTTTTTGTACGCATTACATATTGATCGAAATGGGACGTAAATAAAAACGGAGGTTTGTATTTCCCGAAGGGCTACGTTACAATTTTGCAAAATAAATTATTTATTTTACCTCAGTCAACATTTCATGTTTATCAATATCTTACTTGTACGTCAAAGGGATTTGTTTGTACTTATTAATATGAATAATATTGTGTTATATATATGTCGGAGTGAAACTGTTTACAGCCATTGCCAGTGCTGCGGCGACATATACATTTATTGTATTGTATTATCTTTGTAGAAAATGTATATTTGAATAATTTAAACAATATATATTTTTGTTTTGTATATCACACTAGCTTTTGCCCGAGGCTCCGCCCACGTGATATAGTTTTATTTATTAGTAGATCATAGGATAAGTGGGCTATCCGACACTTAAAGATTTTTCATTTCGTACCAGTAGTTTCTGAGATTAGCGCGTTCAAACAAACAAACTCTTCAGCTTTATATAGTAGTAAAAACTATCCTATGTCCGTCTCCTGGTTCTAAGCTTCTTCCCCACCCCAAATGAACTGCTCTAAACAACAATAAAAAACCAATTGTATTGTTTTTTATCTTCTCACTTTGTCATGTACTGTAGTCTTTACACTAAACTGATTGAAAAGAGCAACACCAGAGTTTCTTGCCTGTTCTTCTCTGGTGAGAACTGCTTTCCGAGCTGGTGGTAGAGTTAATATTGACGGAATCTAAATAATGTATAATATTTTACAGATTCAAATAAATCATTTCATTTAATTTCATTTCACCAATGTTCAGCCAAATCGGTTCAACCGTTCTTGAGTTATAAATAGTGTAACTAACACCACTTTTTTATATATATACATTTAAACCCAATAAAAACTATCGATTAAAATCGATGTCTATAAGCAAAATAACTGCATTAATAAACAGGACCCGTTATAACCAGTTGATGTAATGTATACTAATCACTATATTCTTAATCGTTATTCTTTCCTTGCTGCCATTCAAAACACGTACACCATCTCACTGGTATACATTACGAGAACGCTTTTAAAGAAAGAAAAAGTTTAGACGTCGTATCTAGATTTATGTTTTTGAAATAGTTATTCTCTGAAATATGACTCCGTTGACCCCTAGCTATGCTTCATTTCATGCATTGTCAAACCGATTACGTCGAGGCTCGAATTTCAAATCATATTTTAGCATTTCGATAACCAGTTGCCCATAATTATACTATTAATTTACATAGGTCAATGACACTGAGAAGTGAGTGTTTATCTGTTATGTGCTTTTTTTTAATTTTTCTCCTTGGGAGGTGTTTTATTTTAGTTATCAGTGTACGGTCGACAACTCGACACATGTACGGTAGAAAGACGCGTGCGCGAGCGCAGGTCGGTCGCGGTTCGTTAGCTACGCGTGCTCTGCGATTGTTAAAATTAATCGATGTTGAAATCTCAGACCGTTCTCGTTTACCATGAATAATAAATGCCAGTATAGAAAACAAAACAAAATTCCATAAAACATGAGTGTTTTCCAAAAATATTCGAAATATCGACAATTAAAACAATACGACCGTTAATCTTTACGTTGTTTCAAAAAACAACTAATTAATCGCGTATTACGGCCGGTTATTTGGATGTCGACTCGCGCGCATGTGCCAAGCGTTCGAGGCGCATTTCTTTAGTGTCGAACGATGACATCGGGCCCGTGCGTCTACCCCGCACGAACTTTGTTTTTTTTTTATTTATTTAGTGCCCAGACTACAGTGTTCCCACAGTGTTTGTGTAAGAACATCCTAGTACTTTGACTATCTCGTAATAGATATTCATCGCGTGTCGAGTGCTTCGCGTGATCGTCGAAGCATTTCGCTAAAAGCTGTGTTTGTTTATGCACAAAATGGAAACGTTATTTGTGCAAGACGGACCGATAGTGATATCGTGGATTGTGTTCCTTTTGTTGATATGTCGGTGCTATTATCAAATTGGGAATATAACTGCCAATGGTGAGTGATTAAACGTTGTATTAGGGATTAATAATGATTAATTTATAACGTAATAAATCCATGATTTGATTATTAGTTTGTTATGTGTTATCGGCTAATAACACTAGTACTAAGATGCCATAAATGAAATGTAAAGGCTTTAGAATATGAGAAATAGCATTCCGTTAGTATTGTAAACTTTCACAACTCGTAAAAACGTGCAACTAATTATAAAGTCATAGTTTAAGAAATTGTTGACAGCGTTTAGCATTTCGAATGAATTAATTTCTATGTCGGCTGCGGCAATCGCATTGGTGATTTAACCAAATCCGAAGTTGTTCTATAATACCTAAGCCTATTTTGTAATACTATGAATATGTTTCAATTTTAAAGTCTACATTAGGCATTTATAAGGTTTTTTTTATTGCGTTAAATTGAGGGTAGTTTTAATTTTTTTATTCGATTCAAAGAAGGGTTAATTTCATGTAATTGAAAAATGGGCACCGACACCCTTATTAAAAAAATACATATTAACCAATGTTTAATTAGTAATCACAGTTTCTTCACTTTCTTCCTTATGCCAAAGAAATAAAACAGTAATTAGGCTAATTACTGATCAATGTTTATTATTGAAGGGGTGAATGGGAACTGAAATATCTATATCATAAAAAATATTTGTAGTTGTTAACATCACAAGATAACCGAAAATATATAAATAGTATATTCCGGAAAACTGTATTTATGATATGACGAAATAAAATTGTCTCGAAAAGTATCATTTTTATCTAACCTATAGCAACTTTATATTCGCGTGCCTATTTTTTTCGTATAATGCGATAATTTCACCAAATGATCCCATTTATCATTCTTATAAGGTCGTCTGTATAATGTATGGGGAAATCGAGTCGTGCTTTCGAATTATAACGAGTGCAAAACCACGATAAAATAAAATAAATTAGTGTACTCAAGAGTGTATGCTATAATGGAATGTTTAGGTATAAGCGATTATGACATTTGTAATCTACCGGCATAATAATAACAATTCCATCACTGTTATCCAATACAATTCATTTTATTGACTTTAACCAGCTTTGCTCTCGGCTCCGGCTGAAATAAAGTCTCTCTGGAAATTTCTTAGGAAGAAAGAAAATCATGTATTTTGTTTATGCGCCAAACACGACCCAAATTGATTCAGCGGAAAAAAAATATCGCCTTTATACATTATCACGATTTTTCACATTTGTACTGGAAAAAATTGTATATTTAAACATTCATTAAATTGCTAAAATTAAGAAATATTGTCCAATTGCTAAAATCGTTCTTGGCATTTCGAGAACAATAATAACGTACAATAGGGCAACGGCCTGGACTGAGTCATTCTAGTCATTTGCATTTCGGGATCATCATTCGTTAATAGAACATGGGAAGTAAAATTTATGATTGTTATTTTTAAAACACCTGTCTCTTACAAGTAAAATTACTTGATATCTTTTTTAAAAAAATAACGACGATAAATTTTATTTTATTAACACGCTCTCGCCTTTTCCCCGAAAGGGTAGGCAGAGGCGCAACTAGTGCTTCCAGTTTTTGCCGTGTGTATAGCGTCCCATGATATATTAGGCGAGTCTGTCTCTATACTATCGTATTGTATATATTTAAGTAAGTAACTGTAGTCTGCAACAACAACAACAACATCGGAATGAAAATGCTTTTTACATACATATTGAATGAACTCGGCTGTAGTGCCTTTCGCGCCAAAAGTTACGCGTTGCTGTTACTCGCTTGAGTGTATGTGAAGGTTAGACATTTTTTCAATTTTGAAATTACTATATACTTCATTCATATGTTGATTTCTGTTTGATGTATTAAATTTGTGAGTAGCATCGAGCAGGCAAAATTACGTTTAATTTTGGATGAAAACAATGAGGATATGTACTGATGCTCCTGATTTAGTTCTGATTCGTCGTATGAAGCTCCGGTAAATAAGAATATTTGTCGATTCAGTTGCATGCCAACGTCTCGGCCCATCACACGATCCTGCGCGTCGCCTATTGTCTCCTCATTCTGTATCAACATCTCTCTGTTGTAAACACCGTCTATTTACTCCACGGTAACATTAACAAAATCTCTCAATAATCACTACTTTCGTAAACCGCACAATACATTCGGTACTTTATCTATGTTTTGATAGTTTTGTTCTAATACGTTAGCCAAGTCTACGCATGCGTCAGTCATTAAAAAAGTTCGAGACATTTACAGTTTACCAGAACGTGGTTTTCTTAATTTTCAGTCTAATCTTTTCCGCTGTGTACATGTACAAATATTTATATTTATTTTGCTGTTTGAAGTAAACGAACCACGGTATCTTCCCACGCCGCTTCTCTCTCGCTGTTGCACGTTTTGTGCGTTGTTTATTCATTTTTGGTTAACGTTTTCATAAATCACGGCTGTTTAATTAAATCCCCATTATTCATTGTAATAAAATACTTTCTTAACTGGATTTTTTTAGACGCGACGGCGCATGATACTATCCTTGCTGCAACTTTAAAAATAAACGTCTGATGTATTAGTCTAATATTAATTATGATTGGATACTGTCATCGATATATTTTAATCGGTATTGTATCGCCCAATGCCAGTATGCGGCTTCTTAATCGATCGCCAATGCTATGATTGATTTCGCTCATCCGCGATTATGAAATATTTGGCACACGTTTATTATTCTTTAAGTATCGTATAGAATTATATGTAAGTTTGTTTAACTGTATTGTTAAATATTATTGTATTTATTTTTAATTATTGAAGCAAGGTGTAGTAGGATTTTTTCACGCCACACCATTTTTATCGGCCAGTTTCTTTAATAATAGTAAATTTTATTACTTTTGTCTAGGTTATGTTGTGGCAATTCTGGTTTTTACTTTAAAGATGGTTTTGTTGCGTTAAAACGTATGGCGACTATTTTATCAACGTTTTTTGTGGCAAATCTCATGACTTTTACATTAACTATTACTTTTGCCGCTCATAAATACACTCGTCTATCAGTAACAGCTAGTCATCCTAACATCGGAACATCACACGTCCATCAGTTATTATTGATGTAACACACATTAATCTTTGTGCTCGGTATTGTGTCACGTACAAACCTCTACAGCGACGTTCCATTGTTTTATGAGCATGTATGTCGGTCGGCAGGGAACTGCGAAAGACGATATGATGAAAATAGATCGGTACACGTGTTGATATGAGGATTTACCCTTATGTGCGAGCGACGCGTGTAAGGATACCTTGGGGCGAAGTGATTGGATTTTTTATATTAAAATATATGGTCAGATTGAGTGAGCTATCTTATTTTATGGCGTACAAAATATCTAAGTTGTGTTCTGTTTGTATTATCGCATGCTATATCAATGTTATATCTTTAGAAAAAATGTATAGGAATTTTGCTGTTGGTAGGATATATATTATATCCGCCCGGATAGCGACTACCGTACACAAGGTTTTAAAACCCGCCATAGTGATCCACGTAAGTGTGTGTTCCGCGATCAGTCTGTGAATATCCGGTACCAACAGGCCGGCATAATTTTATCGACTGCTTAGGGGTTATCAGCTGTCGTCAGTCGACATTCTATTGGACTCCACTCCACTTACTATCAGATACAGTAGGGTCTAATTATAATAATTACAGAAATTGAATTTAAGCTTTGTCCATCAATATATATTTTTTATCTCCAATTAACTAGTATATGAAGTAACTCTAAGTATATTAAAATGACAGCTATTGTTTCAATAAACAATATGAAACCGAACTAAAACGGACTTTTGTATTAAAATAATCCGATCGATATAAAACTCTGTATCTCTTACCTAACGGTTTTAAATATACATACGTTGTCGGGAAGTGAGTGATGTAAAATGTTGATGTCAAATTTTATAGCAACGAAATTCCTGTGCGATGCGAATATATTGCTAAATATATTGCTGTGTCGTGTGCCGTGATCCGGTTTTAGTTAATTTGCTCTAAAGGTCAATAGAAATATATGATGATGAGAGATAAAATTTCGACATGAGTCTCGGAGTCTCTTATTGCTATTGAGAGCATACTGAAGTTATTAATCGGGTGATTGACCATTATCCAGGGTACTATAACCTAGATAGGTGTGAGAGCGGATTGGAAATCGTGCTCTATGATCATCGGATAGAGTAGACTTTTAAATAAATGATCGTGGGTTAAAAAAATTGCCGAACTTTTCCTTACCTCTCTGAAGATACAGACATTTCAATTACAGTTTTATATTACTTTTAAACATTATTCTTATTATTCGTGATTATGTTAAAATTGTTCTTAAAACATTCTGGCGTTACATCAACTAAACGAAACAATACCTCATAAATATAGTTTTTATTATGCCCCGAGGAGTTGACTTATTCAAAGTTGCACACTTTTCTCGAGCGGAATGCAGCGCGATGGGGGATTCAACGCACGCCCGCTCGTAAACAAAGCGTATATCAAAAGTGTAACTTTTGTGCACAACTTGCGGATAGTACGCCATCCGGTGCAGCTTGTGTTGCCTGGTGAGGGTAATTTGGTTGGATTTTGTGGGTTTTTGGTGGTTTGTGGGTTTTGTGTCTTTATTTTGTTATTATCTAGGTCTTATTTCATGTTTAAATGCTGGATATGTTATATTTATGTTTTCATATAGATATCGGTTTCGTTTTCCTAATTTGGGTATGGAATAGGTACAATTAAGTGTTACCTTATCAGTATTGTGTTATTATTTTAGATTGGATGTTTTTATAATTTATTATCTGCAACATTTACAAAATATGAATTGACATCTTGAAGCAGCTTTAAACTTTTTCTTTGCTACAATAAATTTTGCCACTATTTACTCAGCATACAAAATACCAAATTTTCCACGTATTTACGTCTCATTTTCTGGCAACCCCGAGATCCAGCTAGACGTCTGGACGCGGCGGGGGGCGCGCCGCGATCTGGGTGACCTGGTTTCCGCAGACTCGCTGCAACTGATGCGGATTACGAAATTGTACACTTTGACGTACTATCTATATTAATTGCGGTTAAAGTTGGTCGTTTTGTGTGGACTTTTTAACGTGCAACTCATTTAGCTGTGTCCGTTACTAAAATCGGAGTAAAAACTCCGACTTTTAGAGTTAACTGCTCATTATGATGTGCTATTAAAACAAATTCTAAAATAGTTGTGCATATTTTCACAACATATTTTTTTGCATATTATTTGGCCAAAAATATGCAATGAAGATAATTAATTGGATTATGCTGACAGATTAGTTTACTTTGTCTAGTCAATTCATTGTAATAATTCAGCAATTAGATTTCTATTAAATTCCAATTTAGTAACGTTTCGTTAAATATATTAAATAATATTGTATGTCTAAATTTCCAACCATTTGGAAATTGGAAATTTCATTTTGAATTAATGAATATTCATTTTATTTTTATTATTCGTACTTCATATTAACATAAATCATGTTTTTTTATTAAAAGAATTCAACGCGCGCAGCGTGGTTTGTCGAAGAATGCAATAATGTTATCTATAGATAGAGCAATAGCTTCCGACGTCCGTTTCTTATCTTTGTCACGTATAGTCCGTTCCTTTATTATACTTTATGCATTCATAATTAACAGGAGAGGATGCATTGCATTAACTGTTTTTATTTGATGTATTTAATATTATAACAAGTAGTAACCATTTCCAGTAAATGTATTAAAATCTTTTATAACTTGAAAATTCGCCAGACTACAGCTACAAAAAAATCTATTTATTTCTATATTTTCTTTTTTATTTTTAATACGCCCAGGAATTTAGAGCTGAATATTATATTGCTGCAATATTCATGTTCTAAATTTATATTTTATGTGATGAAATGTTCGTTTTGATTTTTCGCTGGTTTATTCCTTGAATCTACATTTTTTTTTCTAAACCCGGGCTTTCTTGTTCGCATTAGGAAATGTGCGTCATGGATCGCTGCACTTATCATCCGATATTGATCTGGACTATAACCAAGGAATTATAAGGAATGAAGCATTTATATAAAAATGAATTACCCAACAATATGAATTAAACAGTGCGCCGTACGAATAGTTTAAGAAGACATTTAATTCTCATTTTACAAACGTAATGAAATGCGAGAGTCAAGTACTTGAGTGGCTCAGACACTAGCGTACTATTGCATAGAAAAGTGTTTTGTTTTAAATAAATTATTGTACTCCTCTTATTGCATCTTAGAGTTCTACGAATGAATGAATAGAAAATATCTAGGAATGTGCTGACTGGGTTTCGATGTTATAAATACCTTTAAAGACTCAAAGGACAGCTCGGCTGAAGTAATAACAGAAAATCGACGAGATGTACTTTTGTTTTTTTTTTGTGCAGTCTAATTATTCCTTACTTCTATTCTCGTCGTTCAAGGACGAGTACGCAATCACAATTGCTAGAGCAGTGTCAATTTGCTGATCGTTTACCATCATGATCATGCCGTCGTTGTACCTTCTACAATACGAAAGATATGGCTCTGTATATAATAACAAAATTGATAAATTAATAATGTGACTTATTAAGAGGTAAGTAGTACGAAAATGCGAAGTCACCTTTTGTTCTGAAGAATTATTTATTTGACAATTTCCGCGGTGGACGGAACGATAAGCGCATTGAGTATGAAATGTTGCGGTTTCTATTTTCACTTCCAAGTGCATGATTGTGTACTCTATATTTATTCCTGTGTAAATATTATGAGTTATTCGATTTTGGTATCTATGAACATAGAAACCTAGTGTATGTATAAATATGTGAGCTCACGAGGTAGACCCGCAGCTATAACATACATATTTCAAAGAAATTATATTCATGATATGATAGCAGACAAGCCTATCGACATATCGTAAACAAATTCCAATCATAGGCTACTTTTTGTATAACATTGTAACCCTTTTGAAATTCTGAGTTAGATTCCATTGTAACCTTGGAATCTAACTCAGAATTTCAAAGTATGCTTCACCACGGCCAATGAGGCACTTTGCAATGATTTATATAAGTTAACTTAATGTTATTTGTTCTCAGTAGTTACAGCGAAATGTTAGCATAAATACATGACATTAGTTTCGTTAGCCCGAGCTATGTTTGCCAAAAGCGACACAGTAAATTTGAATTTTGCGTGCTTCACCCAATTACCGAGGCGTTTCGTACATCGTTATTTCGAATGTCTTGCCAACTACCCACACTCGGTTTTCTAAACGCAGTCTCAGTGTAACTGGTTTACCTCGACAGTAATCGAATCTGCAAACAGATACGGTCCACCCACTGGTTCCTTGTAGGCTGTGACTTTAAAATAGGTTACAAATTAAACTGATTATTAATATGAAATTGAAAGTGCTATATAGCAAATTAACCCATTTACCAGCGGAATGTTCGTCGGCAAACATGACAGCTACATGACAGTTAAAATGTTAATATTTTTAAGTTATGTTCGGATTGGATGAAGTTTCAGTGATCACTTGTTAAACAATTGTTAGTGCAATTTTGATAGACTGTCCATCTCATAGGGTAATACCAAGCGTCACTTTGTTGAATGTTAGACATTTCTGGAAAATATTCATAAAATAATTGCCTTTTTAGAATGCAGGGAACTTACCACTAAGACAATAGTAAGGCCTAAGTAATAAAATCTATACGTGTATCAAATTGAACGTATGTAACGCTAAGGTCAAATGTTTATCGTATCGCCAAACAGGCTTAAAGAGCCTAAAAGATTTAATAAAACGGTGCTATCCAACCCACATTAGTATATTAAACAATGATAAAATTCGCGGAATCATCTGCCCCGGACTTTCGTAACAACATAACAGAATTTTCACTGAAATTGAATACGGAAGCGGTATGAAATTATATGTATGAAATTGATCTTTATACATGTAGATACGTGCTTAGCCTAGCCAGGTCAATAATGCAACGGCGAACAACTATCCGTATCAACAAGCCAAATGGGACTCTAAAAATACTGAATGCATTTTATATGGATGCCGCGATAAAGTTCGCCGTTCTAATTTTGTACGCTGGTATTTCTAACCGTTCGGTGTCTATGGTTTTGAGTTTTGACACAGATTTCTCGGTATTATTGACTATTATTTTTAGTTTATCGTCGTGTTATTGTTGGTATCAATCATGTATTCTTTATTCAGTTTTCCGGCATGTTTTATGTCACATATTAAATCAATGGTTTATGTCTTCGTATGTTTATGGTGCAGTATTAAAGGAATCTGTATGCAGTAAATTATAGCCCGCATACTGGAGGGCAAGGTATTAAATGGCATTCATTTACATCACTGGGCAGCAGACGGCGCTTCATTAAAATTGTTTATTTTATTGCATTGTTCAATCAAGTGTGTGCTTGCGCATAATTTAATGATGATATATTTTTGTGCGCATGTTTGTTCATATATCACTCGTATTGAAATATAACTGTTTATGCGTACAGCGGAACACCCTGGTTTTGATATATCTCATGATATTGTAATGTATGCGTGGTCCTTGTTTGCATTGCCAAGATATTTGACTACATATCGGGGCTCATCCTATGTGTTCTGCGTAAGAGTGTTTATGTATAGTACTTATGAATTGTTTGAATATATTTGCCCGATTTAAAAAACAAGAGAAAGTTGAAGTGGTCCAAGGGTTATATCTTAAGTTAAATATTAACTTTTTATTATGTCATAAAAATGAATATCACTCGTGTGCTGTTATCGTCCAGACTCTTTAACGTTATATTCCACTTTGTCTAGACAAAAGCAATTCCAGTCTACGAAATTATTTATGCAAGCCGTGTGCGCGTGGATGTCCAGCTCGGATGTCTTGTGCATTTTCAGTGCATTCGTCTGCCGTGTGCCGACGATTTACGTACAACTTGCTCACTGTAATACGTTTGGTTATTACTGTTTGAAATTAAACTAGTTTTGTCAGCTTCTCTCGCGTCGTATTTAAGGGTATGAGGTTATGAGAAATGACCTCTGATAAATTTATTGGATTGTGAATTAGGGATTCTATGTTAGAAAGATTAGTTATTATCTATTGTGTTGTATATTTTTTGATAAATTTTAATACATATTTATGTTCACTTGTTTTGCTAGTAAGAAGTTTGTATAGTACTATACTATGTAAACTAATATACTGGAATCTAAGTCTATCAATTTAATTGGCGAAAGATTGTTCCTTCTTAATACCAGAATAATGAACTATGGACAGTTATGTATCGTAAGTTTTGCCGCCTGGGCTTGCTGAAAATGAAGACTCGCCTCGAACTAACTGTCTTCATTCCATACATTTAGGGCGCACGAGAGACGTACTGATGTAAAGATGCACGGATTTTTTTTTAAACATTCAACTCTTTGTAAATTTGAATCTACTAAAATATTCCTTATTAAATTGTCTATGTAATAGTGTCAGGTGCAAATTTAAATTATGTGTAGGTACTTTAGGGAGATATGCACGGAATCAAAAATTTTAATAGCATATTCATTATGAAATTAATGGAACTATATCCACATTGTAAAACATTTTAAACAACCAAAGTAAATATGAAATATTTTCATTACTTTTGTCTCTATATGTATTATAAATTTCGAATAGATAGCTTCCAATTTACATTCAGCGCGCTGTTCTGCCGCTACGGCCTTAATCTATCTACCTCCTAGTTTAGTGGTGGCCTTACACCTTTTTTAATACGAGATTAGTAGCGTTTGAATAAGGTAGGTCATTGCTAAATCTGTCAATAATAACCATTTATATTTGGATATTATATGTGAACTTTGATCTGCTTACGTCTTAAAAGTTTCCCCGTTAAAACTTAAAGCTTTCTAAATAAAAACATAACAATATTCTTAGAGCCTTCAACATGAGTTTAAAGATCCAAATAAATTGGCGCGAGATTTATAAAGTAACTTTAAAAACGTATTGATACGTTTAAAGGAGTTTGTCCACTACACCGTTACACATTACGTTCGTGCTAGAAACGTGTGAAAAATTATCTTTTGTGTTGAAAATGGGACTATATTTGAAGGTGAAAGTACGGTCTATTGGGCATAGTCTCATACTTATCAATACAAATAATATGTTTTCCCTGACACGTTCCAAGCACCGTCATAGTATGAAACGGTGTAGTGGGCACACTCCTTTAATAGCGCTTGTGCGGGATTTAGGCATGCATCGTCAGATGACGTCACTGTCCCAGTGAGGCGGCCTTCGCGGCCGGTCATCGACCTCGCCGTACCGTTAGCAATGCAAATCACCCAATGATTTGTGTACTATCAACGCTCGCTAATATGATAAACAATTGAATTTGATTTATAGTAATGTATTGACGGATTTGTATACTATACGTTAATTATTGTAAAATAGATGTTTTTTGTTCGAATTCGAATTGATTTAAGGTCGAAGGTTAGGGTCATTTATCTTGCAAGTCTGTATCTTTTATAAACAATTAATTTTATTTTTATTATTTGGATTTTGTTTTAATTTACAATATGATCAATTAGTATTAAAATAATGTGAAGACGTAGAAATGGTACAATATAAAGTTCAAAGTTGAATTTAATTACATGTAGTAAGTACATTACATTGATTTATGTAGACTGAAACTAAGTTATCACTAACTAAAGTTTGTAAGCTGTGTTATATAAAACTTATTCGAGATAAATGCATTGAATTATTAGTGTTATTAAAACTAGTAGTTATAAATTATTTTCGTTTAGAAAGTGTCAAATAAAAATTGCAAATGATTTACAATTTAGGTATCAGCGAAACTTGACAAAATAATTTAGAAAGTTTTCATTATATTTTTTCATTTAAGAATATTAGTAATTGTGCCAATTTGTAATAAGATTTTGCATTTTATTTTTTATTTTAATAATTCGTTCGTTTATTTTAATATATTTTTACTCTCGTTTTTTTTTCCTTTGAAAGTGTTTTAAATAAAATTATAAAATTCAAATCATATATATTGTATCAGCGATAGTAAAGTTTTAATAAGTATTATTATAATCAGGTTAGTGGTTCCAGAGATTACCTACCCCCTGCAAACTTTATTACATTATGTTAGAGTCCAAATTATACCCCGTTAAAGTTCCTGCTTTCCGCCTAATAATACGCATAAGTACTCGCGCAGTGCATTCCAAAGATGATATCAACCGTCGGGCGACATTGCATTATTCGACCGTCTCGTCGCCATAATTATGTCGGCTTTTATTGTCTTTTTACATAATATGAAGAATATTTTATTCTGAATATTTATGTGAAAAAACTTCAGGACTCAACTCTTAGTTGGTCTTAGTCAAAATTTGGCTACTTAACGTATCATACCACTTATGTAATAAATGAATGTTTATTTAATTTGTTCGCATATCAAAGTAAATTATACGGCTCAACAGGTTTTGATGTTAATTTTACTATTAGTATAAACCAAACCGCGGTTAATGGATTCTTGGTTTGAAAAAAAGAAATGGATTAAGATAAGTGTACAAATTCTACAAAAAAAATAATATAAGGAGCGATTTGTAACACAATACAAAAAAATATTGCAAACAATAACATTATTTTGTCCGTTAAGAAAATTGAATTCGTGTTTTTTATTTCTTAGCACAATAACCGGCCACTTACTGCGCAATGATTGAGCAAATGGGACCCAATTATTTTAATATTATTGAGCATTAAATCCATTAATTTAGTGTCATCAGTTTCTCGTTGAAATTGAAGGATTGTTCACAAAGGGGCATCTCGATCTAAGAGCTGTAATAAATTGTAAATTTAAAAACAATAACCACTACGTAAAATACACAATATTCGTTCAGTCGGGCGGTTCTAAAATTGATTTGTTTTGGCCCCGTGTGCTGAAGCCGATGCATGCATGTAAACATCTAGAAAAGCAATATTTATGTTTGAAATTGAAACTACTAAAGGAATATGTCAACATTTATAAAATAACAGCGTCGTGTTAGTGCAGCGGCGGCGTCGGTTCTGCACAATAGAATTGAAATCTATTTTGACAATAAATACGGTATGTTTTTAATTAAACTATTTCTATTTCTGAAAATACATTTGCGAAGTTAGATATTGTTGTTAAAATCATATCGTTTTGACCAATCGTGTGGTTTATATAAGACATATTTTTGATGAGCTCCAATATTGAAATAGAATAGATATTTTTTTACGTTGAGTTTGAATATGCTCATTCCTGGAATAAATTCATGTAGCGTTTACCAGTTCGGGCATACTTCAGTAGTTCCGGAGATTAGGGGATTCAAACAAACAACCAAAACTCACAAATCAGCACAGATAAATATGTTAGGAACACGTTAAAGTATAAAAATGGTAATTGACTCTCAAACAGTTAAGACTTTCCTCGCATACAAACAAAATGTTCCATCACAACTCATCTCGTTAACTTAATTTTGTCTTAAGTTTGGAATCCGTCATAGCTCTTTGTAATTTAAAGTGCTTTTTCATGCCGTCAAGTATTTATGTCTGGTTTCAGATCTGAATATTATTCCATATTCAAATTAGTAGACTAAATTCACAGAAGGCCACTTTTCTTCGTATCGGTGTTGCTATGCAGAAATTTGTTATTTACAGCTGGAAAACTAACCTCATATTTATTAACAGTTTCAACCTCATTTTAGACATTGGCTAATTCATTAATCCACTTCGCCATGCTTTTAAATCTCGCTAATTTATTAAAGCATTTGAATTAAACACCTACACGCGTGCAAGTTTGCACTAATTCCCGCGGGAGAATAAAGAACAATTCGTCGAATTTCTGCAATTTTAAAGTGAACTGAAAACGCGGTCGACTTGTTAAGTGCTTTTGAGAACGTACCTGAAGTAAGTAACGACTCGCGTCCTACATATCTCGGATTATACATATTTGAAGGAATGCCATTTTGTCACTAAGGTGATGGAGTTTATGTATATTACAAAAACGGCAAAGCAACATGTGTGTTTAATTAACTTAAGGGCTTTTGATTGTTTTATACTTTTAAAACAGGTTTGGGTTGTTAAGGGTTTAGATAAAAATATGATTATGACATCCTGGTTTTATCCCGTGCGATTGCACTAAAACGCATTTGATAATGAAAGATTAAAAAGACAATCACAAGGATGACAATATAATCTTAATAGCACGAACACTACGGTCTATGCAAACAATGCTTCACGCTAATGAACTGGTCAGTGGACACAGCACGGGTAAAGTGTTTGGACGAAATTTGAAGTCCTTGCATAGTAATAGGATTTAGAGAATTTATCCTTGTACCTAGCGAGAGCTCGGAGTTTGTTGTCAGATAAATTTTGCTAGCTTTTTCAGTCAAATGGAGCGAGGCGACGACGGTGCATACATTAGCGAGAGTGACAATTTTATTTATGCGTCAAGACACGAATGGAATAAAAAGGATTTTGACGGATTTAAATTTGAATTTTCATTTGAAAGTTGGAATAAAAACTGGCCAAGAGCAAATCGGAGCCACACTTCAAGGGTTCCTTACCAACTGTACCACTGTTACAATCAAATACTAATAGCTTATGTGTATTTTTTAGGTTTAAAACTTAGAGATCTTTCAGACGCTGGCAGACTGACTAGGCAATAGGCATACGAGATAACAAAAAAATTATATGGTTGCGTATGTACTATAGATACGGAACCCTAAAACAATTGATAAAACTAGGAAAACAAAACCGATAAACGTGCAAGATCAAATTAAGTTGTAAATTGCTCAACACATTTCCATTTAAGAGAAACTGTAAAGGATAAATAAGTAAATTACGGTGAAGTATATTTATTACCAAACTGTTTCTTGCGTATTTCGAATATTCCCAAAAGGACCATTAAGAAACGCTCTCAAAACATCGCTGTAAATCGATTACAACGTTGTACATGCTACCATATTTTGGTAGTTTGCTTAACGTTGAAGATATTTCTTTCACCTGGATAGAAATTACTATATAAAGAGCCAGGGCCTTTTTGTGGAGGCACGCAGGGTCACGCAGTGTCCCCAAAGGAAATTTCAAGTATATCAAAAAAAAATCCCATTAAAAAGTATAGAAACGAAGGAGGGTACTAAAAATTGTGGACAACTTTTGAGAATTAGTGTGCCCCCGAAAAAGAAGTGACAAAAAGGCCCGTAAATAGGTATTAGCTTCCATAAACATCTCATGTTTCTATGTATACTAGTCAATTGGCAGACAAGGAAGTCACCTTGTGGTAAGCGATCGCCATTCTTCATGAACATCTTCACTGCTAGGGGGTTTGTAAATGCTTTACCGATTTATTTCGACTCTCAGTTGTATGACGATTATATTTAAGTAGGCTTTTGCATAATCAAGTTTAGTCATGGCAATCGGGAATTTCCATCACGTTAAAAGTATGCTTATCTCCCGATATAAAAAAGAATACGATTCCACGTTATCGTCATTTGATGATGTTTACGAGCACAACAAACTGACCCCGCTGCACCTGATGGTAAGTGGAGTGGGATGCCATAGAATGTCACTGACGAGAGATGATTACCCCTCGACAGTTGACATACTTATGCCGGCCTGTTGGAACCACACACAAGCTGATCCCGGAACGCGACACACTTACATGGGCCGCCATGGCGGGTTTTCACATCTTGTGTACAGTGGTCGCTATCCTGGTGCATATAAAATATATCCTACCACCAGCATCATGTATTACACTGATTAATTTGTATAAATGTGGTCTGGCATGCAAGGCCAGTGACCTTTGCCTACGGAGTCAGACTGCTTTTAATACCTGTGACATTCGACCGAGTTGTATCATTAAAATTAGAATGGTTCCGAAGTCTGGCTGTATTGATCATTCTTTTTATGGAACTTTGAATGGGTATTTTGAGAGTGTAATTACCAAGTCATTGCGTCGCCTACAACATACATTTTTAGATTAGTGACAGATTTAGACATGTTAAATACGGTTTTGATGAGCTTGTGTTCGCTTGCGAAAATCTAGTATGGTTACATAAAAAACTTCAATTTCGTCTCGTTATTTACCGAAATTGAATTTATGTAAATTCGAATTTAAATTCCAGTCGCCCGATAAAAACGTGATATACCCTCTTAATAAAACATTTTACGGTGCCATATTATTTTTGTCCTAATTAAATAAACTTAGCGAATTTAAAACGATCATTTTTCAATCATTCACGTATTTCACGCGTGTGTAATGAAATGTAAACATTGTTCGTCCTTTGTCATGTTTGCTTTTAATTTATTATCAGAAATCATGTCAGTGTTTTAACGTGGATGAGTTCTCACATGTGACTGTTCTTTGAATCATTTAATAGGTATATTATAGCGTTAAAAATAACACTCATAACGCCATTATCCCTGGTGGGGTGGGCAGTAGGGCATGCAATTATCGGAATATTCCGACAATCGGTAAAAAAAATATCGTTTTTATTTTCCGATAAAAACCGATAAATTATTGATTATCGATTATCGGATTGCATGCCCTAGTGGGCAGAGGTGCTACCAGGGCACTGTTCGCCTAGTGCTATCTATGATGCGATATGGGGCGAGTTTATCGCCATTTTGAGCACAAATGTGCTGCTGCACACTGCTCAGTATCACTGCTCGACACGGGACTTGAACTCTGGGTCTCAGGGTGCTGTCGCATAGCGCACATGAATGCGCCGAGACAGTATATCGTTAAATATATACTTAAAATGTACTTACTCATTTATTACCTGAAATTCAGTAACTTGCAGGACGTTTGGTAACTTCCCCGATCTAATTATAAATTGGCAATGTGTTTAAAAACTATTAATTAACAATGTAAGTACTTTTCTAATTATACGAGCCGAAAAGTGTATTGATTTGACGCTCTAATTATACGCAATAATTATTGCTTAAAATCCGTCAAATAATTTTATTTCAAAATCTATTTAGTACTATTTTTATTTAAATACATTATTTATATAAAAATATCCTATAATCTATTACACACATGAATAATATTAAATGCTTCATAAATATATTGTCACTTAGTAAGTATTCGTCCGAAGTCCGAAGTTTGTCCGGAAATTACTTTACAAGTCCGCAGTAACGTGACTCTCTTTACATCGTTGTTTAAACGACTTTACAACACATACATTAAGCACTTTTGGCGATATCTAAATATTACGATCGGTAATATATATTAATATTACATAACTGAAGAGTTTGTTTAAACGCGCTAATCTCAGGAACTACTAAATCTATTTTGAATTTATTTTCACTAATGGGAAGCTATATTATTCCGGAGTACTATAAGCTACTTTTTATCACAGGAAGATATTTATCCGGAAAATATTTTTCAGGTGGGTGAAGTTTCAGGCAAAAATAAGTTAGATTTATAAAAAAAGGGAAAGTATGTCAAGTCTGGAGTATGTGAAAGTCAACCTTATTAGGTAGCATTACTTTGTCTGTGTCTAAGTTCATACAAAATTGTTAAACTTTATCAAGACTGCAGTTAAAAAAGTCGTTAGTAAATAATAGGCATAGGAAGGAAGTCCATTACACCGTAAGCAAAGATTTGAAAATTGTAAATTGAAGAGAATCCATTAAGATTAATATAATGCTTATTACGTAAGACTTGTATGCAAACTCTAAATACGGAACGAAGCCATGTTTTCTTGAGCAATATTTTCCTAAGTGTAATTTCTACTTACAAGTAAAGCTTTAGAAAATCCCATGCTATATTATGTGTATAATCTTAAAATCCGTTGCTCGTAACGGTTAGGCAATTGTTTCCTTATTCGAAGTAACGTAATGTAAACAATCGCTTAAATACGGCAATATCTGTAAACTCTAAATATCTTGATAAAGTTCTTACAATTAATCAGTTCGGTAATTTATGTATTTAGCAAGCATAGCATATTATTATAAGCAATATTAGTTTTAAACTATAGTTAATGAAACATAACGTAGCGAAATTGAAACATAGCGGCGACAGCCTAGTAGCGGCGATAGCCTAGTTGGGTGTGGAACGGACTGCGAAGACGAATGTCCGCAGGTTCAAATCCCACAGGCACACACCTCTGACTTTTCTAAAAATCATGTGTGTATTCTTTGTGGATTTATCGTTCGCTTTAACGGTGAAGGAAAACATCGTGAGGAAACCTGCACATCTGAGAAGTTCTCTATAGGAATTTCGAAGGTGTGTGAAGTCTACCAATCCGCACTAGGCCAGCGTGGTGGACTAAGGCCCAATCCGTCTCTGTAGTAGAGGAGGCCCGTGCTCAGCAGTGGGCAAGTATATAATACAGGGCTGATATTATTATTATTATAATGAAACATATGCAACCATATACAGGGTGAGTTAAATGAGCCTTCGAGTTTTTTATTTTTCCTTTTTTTCCATCTTTTACACCGTTTTACATGACAAAAGCGATGTTCATTGATAGTTCAAGTAACAAAGGTGCAGAATTGCAGAAGAATCTATGTGGAGTGCGGAAAATAAAATTTCAATTGTTAGGAACGAACGCCATTCCTACAGTTCGACTCGTTGCACGATTTTCACACTTGGATGTTTAAAATAACAGCCTCATTTCGATTTAGATCGAACTCTCGGCTTTTTGTGTTGAACATGTTTGCGCTAACTTGATGCGTATTTAATATCTGTGTTGGTGTGGAATTATGATTTGTGTACTTACATTAGTATGCGCTTATAAAAACGGTAGCATTTGTTTTTATAATTTTACTAAACATAAAAAAATAAGAGTAATTATAATACATTATAGCGACATCTACTGAAAGATGTCGGAACTAAAGAAATATTGATTTATGAAATTTGAATTTATTATTATTACCTTATCTATATTCTTACTGTCTATTTATATAATTAATTTGGTACAGAGAGTAGTGAACCAAAAAAAAGTTCATTTAGATACTCATACTGAGATATTCGCAAAACACCTCACTGAGATTTATGGCTATAATATTTATTTGAATGATGTAATACTAGGTTTCTGCGATCGACGTCTGAAGGTTATTTCTTTACGGAATATCAATCACTTCAAGTCGTATCATGGATCCGTCAGGTAAAAAACTGTTTTTGTGTGTATTCCTAACAGGACCCTTGGATCATTGGGACGTATCTATTATACAGATAATGACTAAACAAAATTGATACAGATTGTATCAATGTTGCTATAAATATACTTGATTCATGCAACAATCATAACGAAAAACAAAATATTTAAGAAATGACGAATGTTTTTCAACGCATTTTTATCCAAAGGAAAGCGATAAAATTGGTGCTTATCGTTTTAATGTATCGACAATATGTCAAACGATGAACGATTCGGATGAAATTCTGAATTACATACGTTGAAACAACTATCGAGTACATGTTATAAATGGAAACGACCTGTATTTTCAGTTAAGCAAATTCTAATGGATTTTTATTTCATTAGATACTAGCTGACCGACAGACATTGTTTCGTCTTAACTATGAATTCGCAGCGCGCACTCTGTCAATCGCTTACAGTTATTTCAAACAATTGACAGTTATATAAAATTAATATTTTCGTTAAGTTATCTTAAATTTTCTAATTATCCGCGCAATTTTTTAATTTTTTTCTTTCATAAGAATCTACGCCTGACAATAACAAACACAACAAAAAAGAATAGTGAAATCGGTCCAGCCGTTCACGCGTGATGGCGTGACCAAGGGAAATAGAGATTCATTTTGTATATATAGATTATTACGTAAACGAATTATAAATTATAAATGTTTCCAATAAATTCAAGCTTAACGTTACCATTTCGACTTGTACATTCAATATAGTCCTCATTTCGAAGATTGCAAAGTAAAATAATTACATTGCAATCTTCGTAATGAGGACTCTATTATTGGAAAGTAAAGTCACTTTTTGTTCAATTTATCTATAACTTTTTTTTCATTTAATCATTTAAAGTGGATTACCAATATTTTAAGTAAATGTGTGTCCACACATTATATTTTAATTAAAATATTGTTTCATAAACGTTATAAAGTTTAATCTCTGTCCCAATTCCACCGAACATATTATAGCATTACTTCCTTGTTTACGTTTTACGTGAAATTTGAAGCTGTAGGGATTATGTTTGATGAGTTTTATTAAATACTAGCTTTTGCTCGCGACTTTGCCCGCGTGAAGGAGTTTTACCGGGATAAAAGTCTCGCTATATATTTACCCGGGGTAGTAGCCTATAACCTTCCCAGGGTCTTAGGACTTTCTCCATACCAAATTTCGTTTTGTTATACCACGTCTTATGTCACGTCCCACGGAAACTGGATAAAAAGTATCCTATGTCCTTCTCCTGTTTCTAAGCTACCTTCCCACCAATTTTCAACCAAATCGGTTCGGCCGTTCTCGAGTTATAAATAGTGTAACTAACACGACTTTATTTTATATATATAGATTCCTACGTCAATATAGCCCTGCATGATACTGCTATTAGTCGGTGGATTCGTTTGTTCAATGGGAATAATAGCAGTTAATAACGTGCTAATTAGGTAACGCGGTTTGTGTTTGCGGAACAAATGTTCGCTGTTCGCGAAACATTGTGTTCGTAACCAGTAATGTAATTTATTTTTATTTCTTTACCAGCTCATCATTAGTTTGCAAATGTAGTATGTATAGTAAGTTGAGAAATGTAGTAATTATCTCTGATTAATGTTTTAAGCCCTGCATTATATACTGTCCCACTGTTTCGCAACTCTACAACTGAAAGGGTTTAGGCCTCAGTCCACCACGCTAGCCTAGGGCGGGTTGGTAGACTTTAGATACCTTCGAAATCATTATGCAGAAGTTCTCACATATGCAGGTTTCCTTTCGATGTTTTCCTTCACCGTTAAAGCAAGCGATAATTCACAAAAAATACACATATAACTTTTTTGAAAAGTCAGAAGTGTGCCGTTGGTTTTGAACCTGCGGACATAAGTCTCGGCAGTCCGTTCCACATCCAACTAGGCTACCGCCGCTACGTATCGCTATCGTGTGTACAAGTAATTCATAAATATTTTTGAAATGATCTCGTCGGACGTTTACATGTATAAATCAGATTTATTGTAAAAACACGACCTACATTTTTGTATAACATGAAATATACGAATGCATTAATAATGCTCCGGATTAATTCTTTCGTATCGCCGGAATAGTTGCATGCCGTGTGTTGTGGGTGTAAATCACGACAAAACTGATTGTTTCATAACAGTCTTGTCGGTTGTGGTTTTAATTTCTTTAGTAGCGGAAGTTGGTGTATCGTGTACATCTCTTGTCGTTTCCCGGCATATGATATTTATGTATAAGTTGCTATTTTTGATATATACGTTTATATTATTAAGGAATGGTCTATGGTCAAAGAAAGTAGTCGTACTTTTGCGGTGAGGAAGGGTGTAATTTTCTGTAAGGAAACCCGACACAATATATTCTTATTAATATTCGTGCGAATATTCCATCGTATGCAAAAAATTCTAAACATAATTAGATTTAACATGAATTTTGAAAGGAATCAAACAGGAATTGGGTTATATGGACCTTTCGCGACTGGTGCTTCATTAGAATCGGTTTTGCTTGCATATTTTTCAAAGCGAAGGAATTACATTTAAAAGTAAACAAGCATGCTTAGCAGTATCCTGGAATACATTCATATCTTTCACTTCGATTTTTTGTTGAGCAGACTGATGAAAATCTAGATTGTACTAGGCCAGGTAGCCGGTTGTCAAGTGGCAACAGAAGGTAAAGTGTCTATTAATTAGGTCAAGCCACTTTTTTCGGTTCATTCCGTGTTTACGATGCTGACCTGATTTATGCTTGTAATGTATACGGAGTCCCGATGGTTAGAACTCTTTAAAATTTTCTTGTATTTTTTTAAGGTGGAAGATCATTCATTCATGTAGAATGGTTTTCATAAACAAATAGCAACGTCTTAATAAAAAATATATTGTATAGAAGATGACTAATTAAACAAAAAAATATTGGTTCCAATAATGCCTTTGTTGTGTTCTATCAATAGTACGTAATCTATAGAGATAATTGAAAAAAAAATCAAATAAGTATTTACAAAAAAAAAAAATATTTACTTGATGATGATCAAAGTACTGACGCAGTTCTTGATGCTTTCTAACATAACTAATTTAATATGAACCCATTTACTATTTCTTTGGTGGTTCATTGGAATAGGTATACAACTATATTAGAGTCACTCAGTGAGCTGTAGAGAGGACTATGCTTGGTGTTTTCTATGTTATCGAATCAGAAGTGAAGAGATCCTTAGAAGAACAAAAGTCACCGACGTAGCCCATCGGATTAGCAAGCTGAAATCATAGTGGGTAATGCACATAGCTGGCAGAACTGATGGCCCATGGGGCACGAAGGTTCTGGAGTGGAGACGTGGCCTCTGGCAAGTGCAATATCGGACGTCCACCCACGAGGTAAACAGATGACCTAATAAAAGTCACAGGAGGTCGATGGATGCGGGCCCTTTCCAATATGTCGATCTTGAAATCTTTGTGGGAGGCCTATGTTCTACAGTGGACATCCCGCAGTTGACGATGATGATTACGATAGTGAATGCGAGTCAAAATCTATCAACTGAAATCTCACGTCGGAAGAAAACTTGTTTATTGAATTTTATTGCCATAATATTAGCATTTAGTTTACTCCTGGGCTTTCGAAGAGTTTATAGCTTACTAAACTGCTGTTGTCCTAAAAGTCAGTCACCCGAAAACTAGGTTTATTTCGATGTCTTACATTCACGTCAATATAAGAAATCATTATAAAGAGTTACGTGTATTGCTTTTTTCATCCTTATAGCAAACACGTCACTGAACCGGACGTAGGCTGTTTGCGTCCCGTTTTGGGCCATTTGCCCGTTGCAGGTCGATGCACTGATCTAAGAACATGTTGTGGCATCATTAAATATTTTGCGATGAAATATTTTGGAGCTATCAATGGCTTTTATAATACTGACAATACATATTGCATTGTGATAAGTGCCTACCAGCTAAAACTCCGCGGTGGCCCTCTTCGGCGCGGAGTTTTAGCTGGTACAAACTTGTGATAACTTTCAGAATTGAATTACACTGTTAAGACACTACTAGCCTTGTTATCTTTTAAACATAACAATTAACAATAGCCTAAAATTATCTCTAACTTATCACATATTTTTAAGCCACAAAAGGATAGGTAGAGTAACGAGCGCACGCACAGTAAGTAAAGTTTGCACTACAATTCCATGGCGATCGATGATGAGCCTATTGTCACATTAGGTACAGTCGCCAATCGTGAGCAATTGAGATTTTGGAATTGAAATCTTCACATTCAATTTCAAAACGATACCAAAACATCCTGCTATCAGTCCTATAAGATGTTAGTTTTTTTTATTTACTCCTTTCTTATCAGCTAAATGTTAAATTATTTTGCTCGAGAGATTTTCTGAGAAAGTTACTTATTAGTAAAGTGGTTGCGAGAACTTTGCCAGAGACCGTTGAGAACCCTCTTGATACACATTAGTTCGGAATGCCGAAACTTTAGTACTCGAGACGATTTTTTTTTCGTATTTTCTTGACGTTTAATATCAATCACTCTTAACACCTCTATTGTGTAATTTCAAGTAATATTTAACTTGACTTGAAGTTTTGAGTGGACTGTTTCATTTATAAATTTTCTTATTGTCAAATTATTTGATGTATCTTGGCTATACATTGTTCATGCTTGTATATTCTTCACAGTTGTTTGAAAAAACTGAGGCGCACCGGCTTAGCTATTATTGTCGTTGTATTTATTTATTTATTATAAGTTCTCCAAAAAAGATAACACATAAATCAATTACCGCTTAGCATTAAAATAAAATATGGTATAAAACAATGTGCATCTTACATCTAAGGAGACATAGCATGCATTAAGTATATCAGAAAAAAAAAGAAAGAAACATATAAAATAAACGTATCGAACAAAAAAAAAAATAAGGAGTTTAGACATGACATATTTTGGAATTAAGTAAGAACTACTAAATTATAAAATCTCTTAAATTATTAAAGTATTATCATTATACATTTTTCATAGACTCTAATATTTATTCCACCTTTGCGTCCGTTATGTCATTCGCCAGACGCAATATTTATTTCAATATTACGAAAATATCAGAAAATCCGTCATCGTTAGAATTTCGTGAAATTCCTTGCATATTATTAGCGGATAAATGTACTGCGGTCATAGTGCATACGCTCGGATGCGGGTGCAACTATTAATGGGCAACTGAGCGACCAGCGATGCACCGTCCTTGGGCAACGAAATGCGGAATTATGTTTTGTTATTACCGCAAAGTTTATACGAAATCATAGCTAATGTTTAGACAAAGCTAGGAATGTTTGCCCGTTTAATACTGTTGTAAAATTAGCTCCTGTTTTACGCGTAGTTATAGGTTTGTTGGTGCTTTGTGTCAGTTTGATTGTATGTGCTATTGTTATTGCTCTGTGTACATTTTCTTTTTTTTAACCAGTATGGTTTCATAATATTAACTCCTCTATTCCTTAGAAAATCAATTTGTTCCGTTCCTCAGGACTTTAACATGAGACGTATGGCTCTGCGAAATAAGAACTACACGTCATATAAAATAAATGAGTTTGCACAACAAATGTCTGTAGACTTCTGCCTATTGTTTGATTAAATAACTATTGTGCTTTAAAGGTCAAGTTTATTGTATTTGTTTTTGCTATTGTCACCGACGGCGTCGTAATCAATTTTTGTTGTTTTAATATTTGTTTTTGTATCTGTAGGATTTAAACCTACAGCTCTACCGTTTTATAAAGCTATTCAAGAGAATACGACTCTTTTAGTATAATCTTTATCGAATCATTTTGCAGAAAATTATGACGATAATAAATATAAAATCCGACGAGATAATACGAGTTGTCTCATTCGAAGTGCGAGTGGTGGAAACCTATTTCGTATTTAATACCAAAACAAATAACCAGAGTAAATAGTCCATTGCGTTCAGCTATTTATTTCTGAGGACAATAAATCAAATTGTATTTGTTGAAAATTAATCTTTAGTTATGAAGTCAAGCTTGGTCTATTTAAGTAAACCTTATTATTAAAAGAAACACAGGGGCAGTACTTAATCCCTTAAGTTGCATTCCCTTGTTCTGTATTAAATTATTTTAAAATTAATCTTTAAAATTAAAGATTAATTTGTTGAAAATTAATCTTTAGTTATGAAGTCAAGCTTGGTCTATTTAAGTAAACCTTATCATTAAAAGAAACACAGGGGCAGTACTTAATCCCTTAAGTTGCATTCCCTTGTTCTGTATTAAATTATTTTTTCCTTATTCCTTTCTCTAACTTAATGGGTTCTAATAAATGTAATAAGGGAAGGAACGGGCTACAAAACTGGGTCAGGCCTTGCAAGATGTAAGTATGGCATAGTATAAACGTAGATGATTATAAAAAAATAATATATTTTATTGGAAGGATATACATTTATTGAAAACCGGCCCGAATCGCTGGCTGACACAGTTACAGCATCTGGCAAAACTTGACTCGTCGTCGAGGCAACAGCGATGACACATTTTGATCTTAACATTTGTTGTAAGTAGTGTAGGATTGAAAATTGTCGTCGTGTTGAATCGGCAGGCAAAAAGTATCCTGTTGGTGGTAACCTTCATGAATACTACATCGCCAGAGGAATCGTGAGTGCGTCGCCAAGGTTGAATAATAAAGGTAGATGGGAAAGAATGCTTGGAATTAATCTTCGTATCTCAGTGACCGCACGAAGCGAAGAAGCAAAACAGATACTATCCATCATGTTAAATTTATCTCCGCTCGAATCAGTCTTTTCTGCAGACAATACCGGGTACAGAGACCATGTATCACTATACAGGAAAATTTATTTTGTAAACTATAACAATGTAAATCAGTGTACAACGATCTACATAATTGTTTGTGAACACAAAAGCATTTGCTCCATTTATGTACAATGTGCAATAGTGTGTATTTAACACAAAACGTGTCATTACCGAAGCCGCATCAATTAAACTGTCAAACTCATCGCCAGTCCGTGCCACCTGATGGTTTTGCACTCGCGACACGAGCACGGCGCCAGTGTTCAGCCGGCCGCAGACGGAGGCGCACGCCCTTTGTCCCCGCTGCGTCACAACCGCGACCCTTTGAATGTTTCAAATATTTTTAGTTCACGGAAATCGCGTGTCGTTCACCTATATTCCAATCGCGAGTGCACAAACGAAGTATAGTTGTTTTTCGTCCCCATTGGAGTTATCGACGTGACTTAGTTCAGTGATGCCGTAAGGTAAGTTTGTTTATGTGTCGATCAGCTGTGATGTACTGGACGGCTCTCAATGTGTTTATGAGAGTGTCAGTGGCTCGATCTCAGTATTAAATATAATCTGATGTGTGAATAACACGCGGTGCATCAGACCGTTGCTTGTTTTGAATACTTGAAGACGTTCGCGGTGAATCAACAGGAAGTTGTAACAGAAAAGTGTTATCTTACGTCGTTTGAAGTGTAACTTATGATACTTAAGACTTGACGTATGCGTTTGCATTTGAGTGCGTTTGTTGTACTCTGGTGCACAAGTTGTGATTGTAGTTAATGTTGTTGAAGTGTGAGGAGACCTGATGACCACTGTATTTGAAATTTAGCAGAAATAACATCTCCAGTTTTGAATAAACTAATTAGCAGAACCAGAGTGGATTTTTACCAATCTCTTTGAAAGTAAAGTGGAATACCATTTACTGCATTAAAGATTAATCGTAGTACAAATTGCTTTCTAAAAGCAATAACGCCCCAGGATAAGTTTTTCTAAGACCAACCTGGCTTGGCTCAAGCTACTCTTCCGTTTAGTGGTTTATTTAACTCAGGTTGCTGCGAGACTTGTTAAATTCTGGATTACGTAACTTTAAACTACGTTGCGTATAATTATCGTTCTAAAAACGAAATGTTTCACAGTTCCGAATATTCAATTCGTACATCGCATGCATAAAAAACCGCTTTCCGATGCGTTCACTGACGTCATTTGCTTATAACTTCGCGCTATCGTATTTCGAACGTAGAACGACACACATTATAAATAATAGCATGCACTTTGCGAGACAAAGACACTTTTTGTTCTAGTGCACACTCGCTAAAAATTTCTTGAGTTTTTGCAGTTGGCGAATATGTATTCATATCTAATCGTATCGTTGACATTATCTTCTATTTTGGTACTTATCTTTCCGACATCTGTACTGATCTCGGAAAATCCATTATCAATCTCATTATGTCCAGATTTAGACGTTCTCTATTTCGCCATCGTCTTTCAAGGCACCAGTTAGATTCCAAGATTGTCTTATTACAGCAATGTGAATTCTAGTAATTACTCAAGATCGAACCCGATAACCCGTTCTAGCCGAGTTAAAACGGTATAAGTGTTGAGCCATGATGTTTCTCAAGGAACACGGGAATGCTGAATGTTTTGTTTTATACAATGAGCTCTTGGGATTTTCTCGCGGCCATAAGGACTGTTATGAATATAAGTGAACCTGTTACCATTCAAAGTGTGTTCAATTGTGTTAGTTTTTGTTATAAAAATCTTAAGTACGCAGGGGAAATAAATTCATTAGTGTCGAGTGATTTGGGTTATTAGTTCTCCTCAAATTGAAAGTTATCAAAATTAATTAATAATTTAATATAAGATTTCTTTTTCTGAAATGCATTGTGTGTGGCTGTATTCAAAATTACTTTTCATTATTTTCATATCAATATTAATTTCGAGCAATTATCTAATTTTCCTTCAAGACAGAATTCATTAGGCTTCAAGATAGTTACATACGACTGTTTCATCTCGGTATTCACGACGAAGAAAAACTTGCTACAACATACAAAAACAAAAATTCTCGTCACACCTATTAAACAGATTACCTGCCAGATACAGATTCCCTTCACTTTAAATGTTATTTTCTAATATTTTGGTCTAAGATTAATATTCCTATTTATATTCAAAACAGTAAATCATCTCGTTAAGTATTCAAGGACTATTTATTATGACAATAACTTAGTGGACAATTGACAAGTTTGCTGATTACTATAAAACAATGTTGCATTAGAGTTAGTTAACGCTTTATTACTTTTGTATTCGCAATAAAATTAAGGAATAAGTAGCTATATTCTTAATTATTGGAATATAACAACGTGAATCTTATGGATACTGAAAAGAGGGTTTCCCTTGCATTAATATTATTATTTATAATATTTGCATCAATACTGGTTCTAAATTTTGAATAGAACGCAGTTTTGGTATTTATATCTGGAAACCCATTATAGCTATATCAAATATAAGCTGATTGTTTAAATACTAATGTTATGCTCCCATTTTTTGTACGTAATCCTATTCAAATTAATTACACCATTTAACAATTCCATAATGGTCACATCTTCATTGAATGCAATAGCATCAGCAACATCACATATATAAAATACTTCACTAATGCACTGTTTAGCGTAACCAAACGATTGCACAAATGCAACGCCTTGAGCCAATGTTATAACATAAAATCTAATCGTTACTACCGACTCAAGGCGGTCGCGAATGTCAACAAAAACACATTGTACTCGAAACGCCGCAAGGTCTTCATGGATACAAATGTTTAATAATGAATATGCAAGCTATTGTTCTATTAGCGCTAAGTCAGTTGATATTTTTCTTTGAATAGCGGAAGGTATGGACAAAAAAGTGGCAGACGATCAAGGTCGGTTTGTTAGGGTTGAATGGAACGATGAATCACAATTGGTTATGAACTAGCTATTGCTCGCGGCTTTGCCCGCGTTAAAGATAATATCCCGGGATAAAGAGTAGCCTATATCCTTCCCAGAGTCTCTAACTAACTCCATACCGATTTTTTGAGTTTATCGCTCTCAGACAGACGGTATTGTTTTGTAATATGTAACGATGACTTGGTTTCATTTTGACTTTTTATAACGACTTAAATTTTGAGGCTGTTTTTGATTATGCAAGTTTGATTGTAACTCTGAGCTATAGTTTTTACTTAGTGATTATGATATAAATTATAGAGGTATCATCGGCTATGTAATTGCCTATGTTAGTTATTTTTTGCTTTTTAGGTCACGACAAAGTGCTAACGACGTGAACCTGTAAAAATAAGTCATATCAAACATTTTATATTACATTTTTATTGAAGCTTACAATGTACTAACTGATAAATCTGAACTTATATATTTCGGTTTGTATCGTTCTAAGAATCTCGAAGATCCATTGAACAATTTAAAGTAACAAGCAACAGTTTAAGCTTCAAATAAAGTGGCACTTAGTTACTTAATTCCTCACTCTTTACAAGGATTACTGTACTGTTGTATAAAACTCAATAGTATAGCCAATTGTCTGTAAATTTATTTTTACGTACGCAACTCGGATGAAAAATCTAACGAGGAAACTATTAATTTTCTCTCATGCAACATTTATTGTCAACGTTAATTTTAGCGAGTGCATTCGTTTGCCAATCGGTATGCCAAGTTTTTGTTTTATGACTGTCTTTTTATTGACGTCCGGTGTTGTGATGGATTTGCGGTAATTTGATGCAGCTTTCTAGATTGCATAATTGCAAATTTATATAATAATAATAATAATATCAGCCCTGTATTTTATACTGTTCCACTGTTGGGCACCGGCCTCCTCTACTACTGAGAGGGAATAGGCCTTAGTCCACCACGCTGGCCTAGTGCGGGTTGGTAGACTTCACACACCCTCGAAAATTCCTAATAAAGAATTTCTTAGGTATGCAGGTTTCCTCACGATGTTTTGCTTCACCGTTAAAGCAAACTATTAGATAATTCACAAAGAATACACACATATTTTTTTAGAACAGTCAGAGGTTTGTGCCCTTGGGATTTGAACCTCCGGACATTCGTCTCGGCAGTCCGTTCCACAACCAACTAGGCTATCGCCGCCTTCAAAATAATCGCCCCTCTGCAAATTTATATTATTTCTAAAACACTAAGTGGTAGGATATTTTCTGTACCCGCCCGGATAGCGACCACCGTACACAAGATGTTAGAATCTGTCATAGTGGCGCACGTAAGTGTCGCGTCTAGGGGTCATTCGGTTCGACCAGGCTGATATAATTGTGTAGACTGACGAGGGATAATCATCCCTCAACAGTTTATACTCTATCTGGACCTCCACTCCGCTCGGGTGCAGTGAGGTGACTTTCACGTGCACGTATGATAAATAAATGTGTATTGGAAATGCAAATGCCTGGACACATCTAACTCGTTTCACGCTGCACCACTGTTTCAATAGAAGTATGCCAGTCAATATTTCAAGAGCAATACTACTTACTCTGTATATATTATTAGTAGATATAGATATTATTATATAGTGTAATTTTTAAAACTAAATGCTCGTCCCTTTCTTTTGCTAACATCGTGGATAAAATAATTCATAAATAACGATTATTTTCGCAAAAAATCCCAGTTCTGGTTATTACATATTTTTACAATCCTGTACTTAAGTGTGAACATGTTGTGTTCGTAAGTGTATATGTGAAAGTATGATATTGCCGCTACGACGAATTCTTTTATATTAGTAGTAGTGGTAATAGGACGTGTAAAATTAAATTTACTTTTTGTTGTTATTTATTTTATTCTACATCTATATCTATTAATTATACATCTACCATTAGAGTAAATTATTGTAAAATGTTACTTTCAAAAAGATATTAAGTATGTGATTTCATTTAGTAACGCAATGTCAAAGACCCTGTATAGATTGTACGTGAATTATTTTCACCAACAACAACCCCAACTAGTTATTTAAAGTCAATATGGCTACGGTCCTTTGATCTATGCTATACATAAACCACAGAGATAATCAAATTCTGATATGAATTGATTTGTATTCAGTTCGCTGGTTGCGGCGACACGGCTATTTCATTCATGGATTTGATTCCTTCGGCCTTTCAATAAGATTATTCATAATTTTGTAGAATAATGTAGAAATAAGAATTAGTATTTTTTTATTTATTTTTAACCTGAAAACGGGCAGTTGGGTTATCTAAAGGCTAATGATGCCGTCGCCCATGACCTCCAATAATAGAGTCCCATAAAAGGAATAGAGTAGGCAAGTATATTTTAAAACACCAACTTGTTCTTGAAACATATAAATTACTATTAAAAAAAACAATTTTTTTTGAAATGTATAATGTATTTAGACATAATTATGTCCAAAGGCTGAAATGTAATTTACACTGTACAATGAAATAAGTATAAATTACATCTCGTTATTCCAACACGGTTTAAGATTTTCCAAGAAAAGTGTTTCGGATCAGATTAAGCTGTTCAAATACAGTAATTTGAGGAAACAATAGATACTCACACAGTTTTAATGGTTTAACGACTTCGGCACTTACGTCTTTTAAAATATCTACTTGTATTTTTTACTGTTTGTTTTATTAAGCAGTATTGGACATTAGTAGTAATAAATTTAATCTATTGAGTATGGTTTACTTAACGAAACACAAAGACAGAGGAGAAATATTCCAACAGCTCTTTTATCGTTATCAGCCATGCAGACGTATCCACGTATTTTGATGGTCATTGATTTGAAAAATCGGTCAAGATCGAGATGTACTCATGCACAAAAAGTTTTGTAGACTATAACCAAAAATGAAATTTTTGTCTTTATTATTAGATTTACATCATTATTATAATATGTATTATAATGTGAACGTATAACTTACTGTCTGTTACCATTTAAAATACCAGACAGACGAAAAAGCGGCGGGGTATATAACCGTAGCAACAGAATTCCATTTTTGACCGGTATTTTCTTCACATGAAACCCTAAAAAGCACAACGAAGTCTTTATTGTGTATGTGAGAGGTAAAAGTATTCCGTACAACAGGGTTCCAAACAAAGTTTTAGAGGTCCCGCTAACTAACGACTAAAGTTTCTCTTCGGCCGCTTCCCGTTGGCTCGTGAAGGTTGAGTGTAAAGGTCCTCTTAAAACGGCTTAATTGGGAGATTATTATGATAATAACGGATAGGATTAAAGGGAAGATAAAGATTGCTAAGAGGATGCAAGTTTAGATCCCGGCTCAGGATAAGTTTATTTTTCTTAACATTTTGTAGGGAGTTTTCCAATTAATAAGAGATTAATTTGATCATTTTTTAATTCTAACATTATTCGAAGTTATATTTTATCTTGTGTAGAGTAAAGTGAGAAAATATTATTAATAAAAACTTGTTAAATAAGTTTATATCTCAAAGATAATGCGGTGGTTACACTATTTTCTTTCTTGGTTCTATAGTCTCCTATATCTCATTTAAGACGGTACAATGCGAAACTATTCTAGACACCCAAAGACAATAGTGCACAAAGAAAATAAAGACGGCAACAGCAGCTGTTTACTTTACAAGGAAATTTAATTAACATTTTACACTTAGAAAACTAAAAACATATCTGCAGATAAAACTACCACAAATTGGATACTACGAGCCTTAAACAATGCAATATAAACATTTTACATTCATATTTGTTTGCAATCGTATTTACCCGTCACTCGAGGGTCTTTTCACAAGCCTTTGTTGTCGCCGAGGTACGTGACACCTCTGCAGTCACCATTTTTCAAAAGGTACCGCTTTGATCACGGCTTTACGCGGATAAGACTTTTTCACCAGAGAACTAGTGGTATTTTCCTCTGGAGTCCTTTTCTAAAGTTACAGTTAGGTATATCGTAAAAGAAGACTCTCGTTGAAACTAAGAATTGCATCATGCCCTTTCTGTTTTCAGGGGTAGGTAGAAGTGATAATTCACACTTCGCTAGCTATGTAAGATTCCATTTGGAGGGGGGAACCTATTTCCACTAACCAGAACAATACCAGACTCCGTTCTGTTACCAGAAAAATCCAATATCACTTTGAAACTAGGAGCAAAACAAACTAAAACAATACGTGAGACCTCAGCCGAGAGTCCATTATTATTTTAATTTTGTTGTCATAATCCGCACGATTTCATTGTTGTCCGATATTGATATGTATGAGAGAAGTTTCCAGACGTGTTTGTGTTTTGCAAAGTTATTCCAGCATGCCGATGGGAAGGGTGCCGCCCGACAAAAGCACTTGCAAATGGAATACATTGGCACACTTTTGTTTCATACACAAACATTTTGTTTGTTTCTACTTAACTTGGCTTATAAGTACATTAGACTGATGTTGTGGCTTCTGTGTATTTTTTGTGATAAAAGTTTTTGGCGAATCATATTATACTATATGTGAGCATATTTTGTTGAATGTTCTTTTGTTGTTTCTATAGAAGATAATTTGGAAATAGCAGGAGTATTATATACAATTATTCATATAGTATATGTTTTACAACAAGGAAGAGTATTAGGCGGGATTTTTTAAAAAAATCGATAAACTGTTTGAAGCATTCAATATAGATATCATCGCTGAAGTTACTATCGCATGATATTTAATTCTTATACAAAAAATACGAATTCAATTTCAATAAAATCAACATTAGACGAATCAAGTTTTGCGCCAATCATCAAATCGTCTAGGTCAAAGTGTCACTACATCATGCTGCATAATGATGCAAGCAATGAAAATATCCTTATTGCTACCGGTTTTGATGTACATACATACATGATATTTATCTTGGAATTATTGGGATATCCACCTTGATTGGACTATATTATTGAAAATATTGCAATTTTGATTTCTTATATTTACGCGAACATTAGACATTGAAATAAAACTATTTGACGGATTTTATCACGGTTTTTTATAGCATGAATCTAATTATTATAACGATTTGCAGACCACATTCATGCATATTAATATCTATATTTCGTATCGGGTTCTCTGTTGGAAAATTTTACCTTTCGCATTGAGTCTTCTAACAGTCATTTTGCGTTTTTAGTCGCTAAGTTAGATATAAAATAAGTTAATAAATCACCTATACATTACTTGACTGAAATGATAATAAATCATCTAAGGCCATACTTCAATTTGCATTTAGAGAGAAAAATCTGTCGTTTACAACTTATTTCCAATACTGCACCCCTGTGACGGAAACGACTGCAGCGTTGTATTCAAAAAAGCAACCGCTTCGGTGGTTTCCTAGATTGGCTCGATCAAATTCGCAATCTAAACTTCCTTATTGTATTGGCATTTTAAATTTAAAGTTGTTTCTGTTTTTTTACATTTTAATATTCAAAGTTTTATACAGCAAAAATTTTTTTTTATCCGCTCTTGGCAAAGAGACCAGACTGCACCTGATGGTAAGAAGTGTGGGGTCGAATATAATGTCTACTGACAAGAGATGATTACTTCTCGGCAGTCGACAAAATCTTGGCGGGTTTTAATACGTTTTGTATGGTGGTCGCTATTAGAGCGGATTTAAAATATATCCTACCACCAGCGAAGGAACTAGCTTCTTGCTTGGTATTATCAACTCCACCCTTAATCAGTAGCAACATCATACAGAATTTTAAACTATGAAGCATTTTGTTGCATGGCGCGTAGCACTTCATTTGTTTTACCAAGACAGATGTTGAGACTCATAATATCTTATACTCCTATAACTATCTATATAATACCGAGTCCAATCAAGCTATTAAATTAGAAAGGCATTATCTATCGACTTCTATACTTGTTGCTTTAAATTTAATACCTCGATAAAGTAAACCTGTATCAAATTAATGCACTGTCGCTTGCCCGGCCGCTGCGTTATCAAACCCAACTGACAATTTGAATACAATGAATTGCCTCCCTATCTATATTTAGATTCTCGACGTTAATGTCACTTACATTGTATTTACTATTATGTGCGTTTCGTTATCATAATTACGTGCTTCAGTATGTTTAAGTATATCTGCTAAGACTGCTCCGTGTTGTGTGCCCGGTTTCTTCCACGAATTTATCGAAGACTGATAAATTAATATCGGTTTGATTATATGTATGGAATCGTTTGGTATCTAAGGGATGTCGTAACTGGAGTTAGAGATGCTGGGTGGCAGCTTGTTATCCATAAAACGTTCTTACAAGGGATTTCAATTAATGCAACGTTTATTTTAGGTCAATGTGATTTTACATATAATAAAACATAAAACTTGTAAAATACAATTATTGTTGGAGGGGTGATGAGCGTGGTGGCACTAAAATATCGGTCAAAAGACGCATCTAATCATCATTTCTTTGACGTCATTTCAAATGATTCGACCCGGTAGACAGCCGGTCACCGATTTTCTAGAACAAAACGTCATTACAATAGTACTTAACGATATGCTGTAAAGTTATGTTTATATAACAGCCTCTCAGCCATTGGCCGCTTTTACATCAATACCTTTGTTGCCATTGTAATAGAGAAACTATTGAAATGCAGAGTATCCACGGAGACTGCTGTGCCTGTAAATATAAATATTACGTGAGTAATAAATTTCTAAATGAGTTCCTGATTGCTTTATTTGTGCTCAAGTGGTAGCCATTCGGCCTGTGTTTGGTTATATAAGGTCCGTGTTTGACAACAGATTGTGACGTGACACGAAACACGAGGTCACTGCATACGACTCGTAGTTTTTTGCATCAGTGATTCTGCCATTTAGCTTCTATACAGAAAATGAATACGTGTTAATTATGCATCACTTTTCTTTTATAGCAGGAAGTCTAAAGAGCAGACATCTGATTGCATGAGGTCATCATGACCTGTCATTTATTTATTCAATACGCAATACAAACTAACAGGGTGAATTAAAATGCTTATGAATATCCTCAGGGGAATTTCGGTACAAAGTATTTTAGTATCACCGCACAAGGTTAATTGATACAGAATACGTCTGGAATTAATTCCGCTTGTACATTAAAAGTATGAAAAATTAATCGTTGACTCTCAGAAGTAACAATTAAAATATCTTCTTTTCATTTGAGCTCCACATCATCTCCCAATACGTCGTATATAACATACTAAAGTTCGGATTTGTTGGAATCTTCGTCCAGTAAAATTACATCTACCCTTCTGAGAATTGCTATATTTGACTCTGTAATTTGGGAGTCGTTCGCATTACTTGCAAAATCGAAATTCTCATAAACCTTGCTACACATTTCATGGAGCTGTACAATATTTTATATTTCGTGAATTATATTCGGTAGTTTCAGAGTATACGTTCTCGTTAAAACACATTGTAATTTGAACCTTTGCCACCTACTCTCAGTGACGACAATAAATAGGTCACGGTGCGACGTTACGTGTCTGATTTACATACGCATTGTCAGAACTGCAGCTTTTCAAAATTAATGCACTTGTCCTGAATTTTGTAGCAGTCAAGGATGTAACATTCTTATTATTACTCATTTTACATTCATTTCTATGGGACGCCTTCCTTAAGGCTGGAACGTGATAATAATTGCATTATCTTAAGTTCTGGTTCAAATTTTTGACTTTCTTGTAATCAATGAAAATCTACAATTAAATAGATCAGTATTAATTTTTATTAGATTTTATAGAAAAATCAGTGGATAATTATCGTGTTTATGACAACATGATACTCATTTGTTTATCGTAGGCTGTTTTGAATTGTATGAAGCCATAATATAGCAGCAGTTTCTTACCTGTTCCAAGGTTAAAGTATTGTTCTCGATAATGCGTAATTTGTGCTTTGTATTATCGCGCTTTAAAATTATTGTTCACCACATCTACATACAAACGGATTTCATTGTTTACTTTGAATAGAGCTTGGTGTGTATTATAAATATTTCGAGACGTGTAACATGTTTGAATTTATGGATATTAATATTAAAATCGTAGTAACTATTCATAAAGAATAATCTGGTTTTAAATCTTATTATAGATTTTTTTGTACAAAATCAATTAATTTACAATACGTAAGTTTTCTTAGCCCTCGGCAGCAAATTGCATATTTTTAATGGAACTTCGTAAATTTTGGGCTGTTTTAAATTCTTTCATTTAATTTATAAGGTAGTCCTTAACAGATGCTATACAGTTTATTTTTAAATTTACTTCTAATATTACTTATACTAGACTACACAAGTTTGTAAACACGTATAGATTAACATACATACATACATAGTATCACGTCTCTATCCCATATGGGCAGGCAGAAACTATAGCTTAATATCTCTGAAACTGAACTGAACTCTGAAAAATACAATAAAATATAAAACAACTTCCTAAAAAGTATGAAACTGCGCGGACACGGCCTTGTACTAACTCTCACTCAAATTTCCACTGAAAGATCATTACAGCGTTAATTCAATTTGGCCAAATAAAACAAAAGCGGCGAAGCGTTGACGCAAACTCGAACATCATACGTGATGCTCAGTGTAAATATTAACTCGACTCGTTTGCTGTTATTTAGTTATGTGTTCCGACACTTGTGCACTCGCTTTTAAATGTTCAGTATGTTAAGACATTATGATGTCTTTTGATTAAGGATTACGTTTAAGTTGTAAAGTAATCGTGGATCAATTGCCATTCGTCGATTCATTTGCTCATTGGTGTTGTTTGTTTTATCTTCGATATACAATTATTGATTGTTGACCTTGGCTTGGTATCTAATTCGTGAGAACTGCCTTCCAATCTTCTTACTATCATTGCTAAGCAGTGACCACACACGTGCTCATCCATTCACAAGTTCTAAGTGAATCGAATTTGTATGTTTTATCACACGCGTTCATTGAAAGTTACGAGTGCAATTTGATAAACAATAAACATCCGGAGTTAAGTTTGTGCGGCCAGTCGTAAACGTCTCGTGATGTACAACGAAGTAGTTTGTCTACATCAGAAGGAACAACCGAAACTTCTGGACCAATATATGTATGTATATATGTATATGTTATATCGTTAATCCTAATCTTGTTTGAGTTAGACTGAGTTTTTATCATTAAGTAAGTGTTGGTTTTCGTCTGGATTAGAGTAGTGGATTAGTCTAGCGAAGCTAAATATGATATGTAAATATATTCGTGTACCGTCTGCACTCGGTTTAATTAGTTCTGGTTAGATTAACTCAAATGTTTTAATGTATCTAAATAGAATATTTAATTGAGTTTTAACATTTTTTGAATATTTGGCGCTTAGAAAATATATTTTATTTTTCAGTTAAAGCATTTTGGTTTCAGTCTTCGTTCTTACGTCGTGAAGAACATGGAATGCGTTGATTTAATTCTTGAGATATATTTGGTATAAATAATTACTCGGCATAATCTAATGTTTTAAGGTGATGTGTGCAAAATACTGCCATGTATTACTTTTTAAAGCAAAAAGTTGGTGGTGTTCCTACTGTTTATAGTACCCGTACCATACCGTGACCAACTAGATCATCCCGTCATTCATAGAAAAAGATGTATGATTGTGGGCGCGGCACTGAGATGACAAAAAGTGACTTATCTGCTTAATTTCGTCGAACCAATTCTTGAGATTAACTTTCGTCGAATCGCAAAAACAATTCCAATACATATTTTTTGCTTGAAGTCTGAAGATTAATAGTCCTATCGATTACAGTGAAGCACTAATGAATGTGTTCTAGTTACTTTAGTTTATATTTTGAAAATACATAATGAATTCACAGAACCTTGCTAATTTGAGTGGTTCAATTTCATACAACATATCGTTGGCGTTAAAATTTGTTCTATTAATTATTATGCATTTACGAGAGATTTCACTTTTGTTTTCTGTTCCATTTCTGTTTATTGATAATGAATCTTATGACAATATAAATAAATACCAAAATATTCAAGAGTTTCAAAACTAACCTTGGATTAACTTACTTTTTATACACAAAATTATGAATCGGTCCCCAGTCGAAAATGCAGCAAAAATTGCCGTATTAATTGTCCTATTCTGTATATAAAATGGTCGAGAGTAGTGTAACGAAAGTATGCTTTTTATTCAGTTTTATTCAGCACAACTTTTAATACTCAAATACCACTAGTGCTTCAATTAACTTGCGCTACGTGTTTTTTCGTCGCTTTCTGTTCCCGTACAGAATCCGCTTCGGAAGTAGGTTGCGGTCTGTTTTACTGACATTGGTTGCGAGGATTTGTACTGCATGTTGCCAGCATATTTTGCAGTACAGGCTATAAGGACACTAAGGCAGCCGCAGTGAAATGGCGATATAACCGTATCTTTAGATGTTGTTTATTCGAAATTTTGTAATACATAAAGAAAAAATATTATACGTAAGATTTCTGCAATATGTTATTTTTACTTTGGTTAATATATTTTTTTTATAATGTTAATATTGTTTCATTAACTTTACAATGGAAATGCCACTAAATTGTTTGCTTTCATCTCTAAAATCTTTGCATACTTCCGCCCGCAACTCATGCGCCATAAACGTGTGACATGAAAGATCTATGCCGTTTGGTCGGAGGAGGGCCATAATTCGAAAATCTCTTGACCGCGTAAAACTATAATTTTTTCCATAAAAAATATCTTTAGTCAGGTTTCATCTTATTATTAATATATTTTACAATTTCATATTCAAAACAGCTTATGAATCTTACGCTTGGAACGCATTTGTCTCATGTTATTAGCTCTCACATTGAAATAAGTTACCTCAGTAGGCGCCCGTATGTGCGGAGTCACAGTAAATAATGTGTTATCCATATACGTGTATGTTTGCACAGGCTATATTAACGACAAGCATTAATTATTTCGCTGCGTATTATCGTGAGATCATGTATTGTCTGCTTGTTCTTTGAACAGTGAATTGTTATTTTTAATGAGTTTGAAAATGGAACGACGTAATGCGCTTTTTTAAAATAGTATCTATATTACTTCGGTATTTTTTTTTTTTGTAATAATGAAAGAGTTTTTATACTAGCAAATTTCGGGATGAGTACTGAGAAGGTCGATTTTTTATCGAAACTTCATAATCTAAAGTTTGAATTAAGTCGGATAGTATACTATATTTACTAAAATGTCGTTTAAACCGGAACTCGGCAAAGAGCAGCGGCGGTAACTTACCGATAAAGATGTGATACCTACTAGCCCAGGGAGCTGCCAAAAAAGAGATCTATATTATTTAAAGAAAATCTAGGTTTGAATTTGTTTATTAATACATGATATGGAGGCTCAAAAATATTTCTGACAAACTCGTATGATATCGAAACTCATTTTATAAAAATATTTCTGACAAAATATACTTTATAACGGATTCTTGGAAGCACTAAAATTTTCAAAACAGAAGTTAAAATTACATTCAACATTGATTCGTGCGTTGTTTAATTAAAGTCTCAAATCTCGTAAATCTAAGACTGTAGGCAGATACAAATTTATTACCGACTTTATTCACTCAAACGTCTATTCTACGTAAACTGTTGAGTAATGTATGCGACTGTTAGCAATCTAGGTAATGTTTTAGTATTTTATCACATATTGGACCAATTTTCCCATTGTTTTTGTATTAAATTGCTCCATAATGTATAGAATTTGTCCGACTATGATTCAGAATAGCTATTTTATGAATAATCAGACGTTTTTAGGTATCCGCGCGCTTGAATTACTTGTCTAATGACAACAAGTCAAGAGATTTATAAAGTAAAATTATTAAATATAAAATATGTTTCATTTTTTCCTTAAGAAAAATTATGATCAAAGGACCTCGCAAAGGCGTTGGCGATTATTGGCGTATAAAAGAGTAACCAGAAAGTTCTCAACATAAATAGCTAATGTGGCGCGATGATGCGTTACACTGTTGGTCGTTACCAGCCCTGTGTGGGCGTGAGTAACTTTGTCATAAAATTAATGTAACTAAATTGTACCGGCATTACTTACGAAAATTATTTCCCACATTACCTAATAAATTAAATAAAAATGGCTGATGTTTACACCAGGGAATAGGGTAGTGTAGCAGAAGTGAAGCATGTGTTTGTGACACAAAAATTAATTGTATAATGAAGATTCAAGGCGTGGCGACAAACAGCAAACCGTTGCTCGAACGTCTGCTTTATGTTATCACCTAATTTATGTACTTTCGATTTATCGACTATACGATACTGCACCACTTTTTATTATAATGCAGTTACACGCTTATATTTATTTAGTTACCCACAAAACAATGGTACGAACATAATCGAATCGGCGTAACGTGGTCTTATCGCTTACCGATTCTACATTTATTCGTGATAAATAATTAAGTTGAATTTTGTTCACTAGTTTTCCAGTACTCAATGGCCAATGGCTGGCGGGTCACTCGACCATTCTATAATCGAGGTTAGCCAGCCAAGTCACCAGTAAACTGTTTACTTGGCAAAGCTTGAAAATCACTAGTCCGAGATTGAATTTTCTCGGGCGAGGCAAATTCGATACAAGAGAACTGATAGCGGGCACCAGCGTGAGGCGCCCGTAGTCATATGAAACAAGATTTAACATCATATAAAGGAACAAAAGGTGCGGTTAAAATGAGACGTGACATCTCAAATCCAATCTGTTCATTGTTCATTCATGTGGACATTCATATTTGGTACGAGCGCTTATTTTTTTCCAATTCCAAAGCAATTTTCAAACTATCTCTTCGCATTGTTTAAACAGACGAAGACATTTAAAGAAAACGCAAAACACGATAGATTTATACGCGGCTGGATGAACGAGGCTCGTTTCGGTCATAGACCTTCCGAATCACTGACTCCTTCAAAAGTAAACTTAACTTCGCGCTATATACGTTTAAGTTAAAACATTTTTGTAAAGGATTTGCTAACTTGCTCAAGAATTATAATCTTACTTGTTCTCAGTTCGATGTCTCAAGGGTAAAAGTCCAAGATGCATTTGAACCTCTATACCTCACACTAACAACTCAATTGTTTAGATCATAAAAAGTATTTGAAAGCTCTTTACAGACGTCTCGTGTTTTCTCGTGATTGAAAATGAATTTAAAAAATATTTTTCCATTATTGTTTTCAATATTAATAAATTCATATCCATCAAGCGAGTAAATGGGCCAGTTTGTGACATTTTTGCAATATTACTCGAGGTTATTGGCCGTGCGAACGGGCTACGAACTGGCGACCCTGCGTCATTGGAACTATTAATTTCGCACACAGGGACAACTACCTCGGTTGCTCGTTCACTTTTCACTTTCTCGGCTTTGGGCTAGACAAATCTGATTATAAGCTAAAAACGAGGGAGGTGTCTCGTTAGTTAACCCCAACGAGCTCTGTGCTGCGACGGATCGGTTGACTTTTAATTTATTACTAAAATGTTTGCTCACTTTATATATTTTTGTTGACTTGACAACTCGATTATAAAGTGTTACTTTCGAGTTTTACCTTTAGTAGCAGTATTCCGAGATGTTTGCTTTAGGTTGATTTAGGTTGGAATATTAGATGCGTAGCAAAGTTTTCTTTGTATAATGTTTCATCGCATTTAATTGGTTTACAAGTTTAATCCCTTTTCAAATTATATTTAATGATAAGTTTAATTCTAAGATCTATACCTATATTATTTATATTACTGAGTAGATGTGGCTTGGTGGCAATAACATTTACGAATTAATATAAAAAATAATCTACGAATTTTATTGCGTTGGATCGTGTGTAGATCTCGTTGGTTTTACGACTAGAAAGTTTATGGCACATATTTCTTCGAGCCTAATATCCTTTCGATTTTATACTTCTGTACGTATCTTTGTATAAGGAAGTATTTACTGGGTTTTTAGGGAGGCCGATCTCTTTCCCGTCATTGCTTTTATCTGTTTGACATATATTATTTTTAAGGATTAATAAAATTTAGATGTTATGGATTGTGTTATGCTGCGTGTATAGATCTAAAAAATATTTACTTTTTATTTCATCTTTTAAACGTGCCATGGTTTCATCCTAGCAATGTAATTTAAGAAAAGAACCTTCAAAGTGCAAGCATGATACGATTTTAACATTAGATAATGTCGTTACAAAGTCCGGTAATCGTATCTTAGCATTCTCCGGTGTTAATTACTCGTCCATTAGCCTCGGCACTTCTTTGAGTGTAGTTAAAATTTTAATACCGTACCTCTCTCACGAAGCTTCATCGAGTCTCGAATCAGAATGGTAGTTTACCCTTTTTGGATCAAAGCCAGATGTAACAATTTCTGCAATATGCATTTTCCGTAGTACGGAACGTAAACTATCGTATGGGATTCAGTCTGAACTACTGCGCCCTGCGTGATCTAAATTATCTATCTTAACTGGGCCACTTAACCTTATTATGTATTGATTAAAGTTAGGTTGGTTTTCGACGTCGTCTTGCATTATGCGTAGAAGGTTGCCATTATGTGTGATACGTTCTCATGCAAAATTGACTAGAGTGCAATATACTCTATATTTATTGTGATATTATTATTTTTTATCAGTCTCATCGATATGTAATTACTAAAGTAATTTTTCAGACTTAGCTATTTTGCTCGAAAGTAACGATTGCACTGTCGTTTCATTTTATATTCCGCCGCGTAAATAATGTAAATAAAAAAAATTACTAAGATGAAATGTAGCCTAATATTATATTGATAATTAAGTACATTTTCGACATGCGAGATTAAGAAACAAAATACATTATGATAAAAATACCTTTTTAACTTTATTAAATTAAATTTAATCTGGATCATAAACTTTTTTTTGCAGGCATTAGTCCTTTACTATTAAAGTCGATCAGAGAACAGTCTGATTTAATTTCTATTCCAGTTTTTTTTTTATAATAGATAATGTGATGTTAAAATTATGTATAGAGAATATCCAAACATTCGCAAAATATTTTTCATCTTTATTGTTCGAAGAAATTGGATCAATTAAAAATCTAGTTACGCGCTTGTAATGTTCGTAAAAATTTACGTTCACGCATAAAACGGGCTGCTATAAATAATATTTTGAAATATAATGTTTTTATTTTGGTTTCGTTAAAGATTCTTTCATGTTATTGCAACATAATATGACCAATATAATTTAAGTGAATTTAACAATGTTGTGAAATTCTAATTTACATTAGAATGAATTGTAAAACATATTATAAGATTAAGAGGGAGCGAAAAAGTTTATTTAAACTTAGATTATGGTCTCAACATGCTTAATTTGAACGTTTAGAAATCTGCATACAGTGTATTCCGTCTGTGACGTGAATAGTCGAGAGAAACAAACACAGCATGATTCGGCGTTTTCATTTCAATTTGCACGCCATTTCATTTAGCAAATGAGACTGGTGTACAATAATCTTCCGGTCAAAGGAATATGTTTTTACACTCGTACTGAAAACAAGCGCCGAAAATTCTACATTCTGTTTCAGTAAATTGCAGCTACAAACGTAAACAACAGCTTACGAATCCAATTGCTTTTGCAAATTCTTGGAACGACTGTTGGGTTAATGAAACGCCTGTATTTAGTACACCACAAAATGTAGGCTACAGCGGAGCCATTTTTCTATCGCGAAATATTCCTTTTATACTTTTTGAGAAGTTTCGTCCGCCACAATACTATGTAATGGCGTGTTTCAATAGAGCCACTTCTATTTTATACGGCACAAAGAAGAAATGGACATTAATGATTTATTGTTGTGAACATTTTTTTTTGCAACTTAGTAAATACGGGAAAGCATTTTTTTTTTATTTCAATAGTTCTCATTATCTCCCAAAGTATTTTTATTACTAACGAAGACTAATGATCTAAATGCATACTTGTAGGAAAGTGGTCACCACAATACTATAGATTTCGGCTATGATATAGGTACGACCAGGTCGCGAACTGCAGCGAAAAATCACCTTTAAGTTCGTTTATAGGACATATTGCCACATCATCCAACAAATCCCCTTGCAAAACTTTCCATTATCTCCTTTTTGATTCAGATCAAGGTCGTTCGGGAGCCATCGAAGCAAATAACATATTAAAATAATTGTCACAAATCAAATGTTGAATCAAAATAATTGAATACAGGAATCAACAACTAGATCAAACGTTCTGATTCTGATTCTTATATTTTTTCTTGTGTATGGAAAACGATTGTCATACAACCATAACGATAAGAATCTGCGTTTCCGTATAACCCCGATCGTCAGAATGAGGTAAATGGGGATGTTTTGGCCTAAACTTAACGAGGTCCAATTGCTTTCGATAGAGTTTTGTTTTTCTCTCCTTTAATTTGTCCAGTTCATTCATATTCTGTAATGGCGTACTTCAATATCTAGGTATTTCTTGCCTAATACCTTAGGTATTTCGTTTACTGTCTAGACTTATATCCAATTCCTACTTGTTGCAAACATTTGAAATAGTGAAGATTAAAGTTTACATAGTTTTTTTGGTTATTCATTTTCTAGTTTATATTTTGTTAATAATACGTTCAAATTAACATTTTATTTTGACTAAGATGTTTTAGTAATGGAAAATGTAAACCTTATAGACTAGAACTAATTTCATACTCGGCTCGTTTTCGACCATGCTGTGGGTTGGAATCTTTTTTGCGTTGAAATACGTCCATTATTGTATTTAACAAGTTTTATGTTCTATTAAATGTAAAAGTAATACCATCATAGCGGACAACTGCACATTGACTTAAAATAAACGTTGCATTAATCGGAATCCCTTGTAAGAACTTTTTATCGATAACAAGCTGCCACCCACCAGCATCTCCAACTCTAGTTACGACATCCCTTAGATACCAAACGATTCCATACGTATAATCAAACCGATATTAATTTATCAGTCTTCGATAAATTCGTGGAAGAAACCCGGCACATGACATATTGTGGGTTGGATCTTTTTTACGTATCTACTTCTAACTTTCCTCCTTGGAGATAAGATATTGACTAGTTTAGTACTCCATATTTCACGTCACCTGGGGACCTTTGCATCAAAGATGTGTAATATGTATAACAGAATTGTTAAAAAATGGGGAAAGAAGAGAAAATATGCGTATTAAGAGATGTATTGAGATGTTTACATCTATACATATTATAAAATAAAGTCCCCTTTTTCTGTCAGTCTGTATGTCATCGATTTTCTCAAAATCTACTGGACTAATTTTTATAAAATTTGATATGGACCTAGTTTAAGATCCTGGAACTTTCTATCCCGGGAAAATATATAGTGGGACTTTTATTCTGGAAACCTCCTTCACGGGGGCGAAGCCGTGAGCAAAAAAAAGCTAGTAATTCTATAAAATGTAATTTTTGTACAACAGTCAAACGATTTTGGTCCTAATTAGCTCTGACTAAAAAGACTTCGTTAAGTTTTAGATTAAATATAAAATAGTCATTGTTTTTAAACAACGAAAAACATTGACGTAAACGCCATCGCCAGCAAAAGTTAGTCCGTAACGGATTGCAGCTTGTTTTCCTTCTTTCTTTTCAATTGTAGCTGCAAGTTTAAAGTTTGTACAGATGTTCGCGACTTTCGCCATTCGTCGGCCATGATGTTTGTTTTTGGAGTAACAATCGTTAATCTTGTTTTGACCGTAATGGCGTCGTGCTATTGCAGAACGCACGATGGCGTGCAACCATTACGTTTCACGTTCTTTTTATTGGCAGTCGGTTTTACTGCTTATGTGGCTTTTCGCACATGGACATCGTTTGAACCAGCCACGGCACTAATTACATCGCACACATCTCAAACTTCAACGCATTTTTGTAATTTCGTCTGACTGTATATTGAACATAATTATGCAAGAATGTTTTCGATCAGTTCATTTATGTCACTGAATCCTTTGGTGTCGTGTTAAAGTGTTAATGCATTGTTAATAAAATGGGCTAGGTAAATTTATTATTAAAGTATGCATAACTAATTTTATTAGTTGGTGTCTATGACATACAGTTTACAAAGTTCGCAATTTATAATGATAATAAAGTAAACAATTATACTGAAGATAGTTTTAAACAGCTCAATTTTATATATAGTGATAAATGGGTCATGTCTAAAATAAACATTAGAGAGGCACATTAGATGATTGATTACTGCAGAGTTAATGAACGGCAGATTTATTGAGGAGTAAATATTGAAGACGCTGTAAATTTAATCGTATTGAATTTCGAATTCCTATAATTAAAGCTGCTATCTCGAATTTTACTACATTTGCAGAAATCGCATGTATTAAAACGCCTATTGAATGTTGACTTTTCAAATACATTCGTTTTAGAGAAAGCAGTAAAATACACGGTATTTAGGTACGGACGACTATTATAGAAACTTATAATTCTCAATGTAAAAAGATTAAAACCGCATGATTATTATTGGTGTGCTGTTATTTATTTTCACAAAGCTTTCGTTGATAGCTACCACTCAACCACTCCGATATTTACAGCTATGTTTCGTATACTATGTTGCATTATGCGAATTGCAAACGATGTCTTGCTTAACAAAAGTAATATGACAACGTACTTTGTGATGTGAAAATAAACTTGCAAGTAATACATTTAAAATCTATTATTAAACAAGCTCCGTTTCAAATAATGCTTTTATGAGATAAAATTCCTTGGAGCGCTAACGATCATTATCCAGGGATTAACTTGAGGTAAATGTGTGGAAGTTTAAAATGTTTTATTTATTTCAAGAAAGTGATTATGTTCAGTTCTTAGTAATGGCTTTGTAGTCAGGGCATGGAAAAAATATTTAAGTATTTCAGTAATTTGTATTTGTATAAAGTAAAATTTGTTCATGTTATCTAGGCGGATGGTTTCCTTAACTTCATACCTCATGGTTTTGTGACCCGCCCGATGACCTAATTCTGGTTAATGGAATTGGATTTGAGCTTGTCGCCAGTCTGTAATCATAATTTACGAACTACGCAAATTATTATTCCCATACAAAGCTTAAATAATGTTAAAAAGTAGGTCGACGTCTTGGTAGGCTTACTGAAATTCCCAAGTGACTTACTTTTAACCTTTACGTGACTGCGTTTCCTTTTCATCAGCGACTACATCTTTTTAGGAGCATACGGTTCAGTTCAGTGTTTCAAAAAGGAACAAATATTATAATACCTTCATTGTTTAAATTATATCCATGTTGTATCCACAAACTTTCTATCAGAGGTAATTTCATAAGAGCAAAATTTTAAATTTTTCTCAAGACAAGATGGATTGTTTGTTACTAACTAGCAAAACAAAATTAAATAGCGGTAGCTGTTACGTAAAAAAAATACTAGACACCATAGAGATAAGAGAAGCCTCACTCCTATCAGTACTTAGGTAACTAGTAATTCAACTCCTCAGCTCTGAGATTTAGATAAAAAGCGGACAAGCAATTTGGCCGTGTGGGCGTCAGTGAATGTCTTATCAGAACGTTTGCTTTAAAAATACTAATTGCTGGATTATCTTAATTGATGTTTTTGTTTTGCTTATCAACAATCATAAGGTAGAAAATGTTAAATCGTCAGTTCCTACCTTTGGAAAAGATAAGTACAATATTGTTTGGATGAAATTTGAAAGCGTTACTACTCCTTTAAAATAAAAAACAACTCTTCCTTATTATTTCTTGGGATTTTGATCGTTAAAATAGAGCGATCTAAACTTTTTAGTTGATTTTCGATACGGGCATTACTCATTCTAACATAAACACATCAACCAAATGATCCTTAATTCTTAAATATTGGCGTGCAAGCGTTATAATTTATGACACAGTAATTTTGACTCGATAATTGGCCACATTCAGGTATCTGGCGTGACGCCAAAACAATATCATCGAACAAACGTTTAACTTTTCAAATTATTTACTCTATAAATTAAGGTTTTTATGATGAAGAATTTAGGATGCCGTGATGCAAACAGTAGAGCTGGTGTTATGAGAAATCTGTAGTCAGTCTAAGTATCTGAGACATTTGCAACATAGTCGCTAATAAGTCTTAAATGTTATGGTAATGAGGACAATCTTGTGTGGTCAGTAATGGTGTAACTCGGGGTTACCGTAAGCAGAAAACCTGCTTGACAAACCTACGTTAAATATTATCTGACTTATTAATTAATTATGTGCAAGTCTTAAAGTTGTATTAAGTGGTTGAAGAATAAAGTGAAGAGTTTAATTATATTATTTTATCTGTTAGCCATCGTCAAACAGGATCCTGATTATCTACGCAGTTAGTCACTATTTTAAAACTAATGTGTCTAGATTGTCCTGCGGAACATCTAATTAAAGTCTATTTCGAGTTGCATGAGTCATTTATTCTAAATTTATCGCAACGTCTGTTGTCAATTCTTAAACACTTCGTAAAATGGAGCAATTCTTAAAGTGTACCCGACCTATATTCACAGACAACGGGTTGAGAGCTTCAAGCATTACTTGTATTATGAAATTTGTTCTTTTTTTGGTGACGACGGGGCCAAATGACATTGTTTTTTTTTATTCTAGTTATTTTAGGGTTGTCAAAATATTTGATACGGACTTGACGCTGAATGGAAGGATTTGGGCCCTTATAAACATTGCCATACCGAAAATAAGTATTACTGAGTTATTTAGATTTAAAAAATGTTATGAATTATTAAAATAAATGAAAATTACTTACGCGTTGCTTTATCCGTCTCACCTGATTATGAGAGTGAAGGAACAGAGAGTGCACCTGTGTATTGCGCACACACTTGTGCACTATAATATCTCCTGTGTACTTGGTTGTTCTCCGTGAAGATAGACCGTTGTGGCCGAAATTAAGTTTTTTTTTATCTTTATTTAAGGAGATTGGTCGTTTATTCACGACTATGTCGCTCGAAATTTAGTTAGGAAGGAAAAAAAGAAAGAAAAAACTTTAGAACTGTTCCCACCAACATACATCTAAAGCCACATCAGGAGTGTCACGCGTTTTTTCGCTCAGGTCAGTCCCGTGTCAAGGGTGCAATCGTTCGCCGTATATCGTATTGAATTATTGACGTGCCCGATGCTTTCTGGGCAATAAGCGGTGCGGCGACCTCGCAGTCCGCCCTTATTGACTCATCGTCACATTTCACCGCGGTTACGTTTAGGGCAACGACATGCCAATGTTTTCGTCCGGCAAATTTGTGGATACAAGTTCATTACGGGCCAGATGGTATAAAAAAATTATGTTTTTCTTTGTAATTTGTTCGTTAATATAAGACCTACAAGTAATGTATTTTCTGTTGGAACAATCGTATCATTTATATGCGATTCCAAATGCGAGTAAAGATAATAAACGTCACATGATTTATTTTTCACTTTCATCTATTGATGTAGAACTGAAAGTCCCTTATTCCTGCCACATAAAAATTGTATTTTATTGTCGGGGTTTGGATGTAGCACGTATGTACATAGGTATATTAAAATGAAATTATCCTAAAAATCTGTTACCGAATTGCTATTACCTAAGCATGCGGTTTCTATTTAAAAAAAAAAATAGGCAATACTCACAGTTAACAATTTATTGATTGAAAACTTTTCAATTTCGACGCAACTAAATAGATTTTGCTAACGGATTTGTCATGCTCAAAGGAATATGGTTGCGTAAATTCTCGACGTTTACCTTGGTCACTACGAGTGTCACTTCACCGCGCTGATTTGTTCGAGCCTTCGGTAATCTTGATAATGCTGAGTTTCAGCGATGTGTTTTAAATGATTGAATAGATTTTTTTGCGTGTATTGGACCGCGCATAGTAATACTTACATAAAAGTAGGCTCAGGCCTTTTCCCCCGAAGGGTTAACCAAAGGCGCAAATAGAGCACCCTCGTTTCTACAAACTTATAGCTGTCCCATGACGTCACGGGCGGAGGGCAAGCCTTTTGCCATATCGGCTGCAAGATTGTGGAGCAGGACTTTAAATAAATTTTTGATTAGTCTTTTCTTACGACGATTTTTTAATTTTCACCTATTCGCCGCACTTTACGCCCCAATGTCCCAAATCCACGAACTTAAGAATTCCTCTATTTTGCGTGCTATGTAGCTATTTATTACAAATTCAAATCGATACTTATGATTTTCTAATCAAATCAGTTGAACTTGACTTGAAAAATTTAATCTGTTTTTAATTACTCGATCTTTTACGACTAGGCGTGCATACAATATTTCTTAAAAAATAATTTTGCATGATAATAATTTTGTAATGATTAAGGTTATTCATGTTTTTAACATGGCTTCAATACAATTGTTCAAATTTAAATAAAGCTAAGCGGCTAGCGACATTTTATAAATGATTATAATAGTAATATTTATAAGATTTAAATATCGTTTGCAAAACTAAATAGAGTTAAATAAATTACTAAAATTTTACGAAAAATACCATCTATGTAAGATTATGCGAATAATTCTACAAGCATTTGTCTTTTCTAATATAAAAAATACTATTGATACGGCACGCGCGAGAGATAAACATTTCAAGAGATTTTTACGTTCTCGTAGATGTGACATGCTCATTGTTATTTTAGGGCTTCGGTCGAGGTCCCTTATCACGAGCGTCCTAACCTTTTGTCTCCCCTGTCTCCAGATATATCTCATTGTACATACAACAGCTTGTTTTATGCGATAGTAATTATAGTTTACCTTATAGCTAGTGTAGCTACTGGACATAAAAGATTGAGCATATCATGTCTCAGGATGGCACGCGCAGTGGAATACCACACAATGCTTTGTAATTCAAGGTGTTGGATGGTGTTTCTACTGTTTATAGGCGGTCATATCACTTACCATCAAGCGAACGGCAAGCCCGTCCCGTCATTCAAGGCAATAAAAATAAGTTAACGCAACCTAGATATTACCAAGTCAAAAGTATAAGTTTAAATTGTAAAATAATTAATAGAAAATTTTTAAGTGTAACTTTATGCTATTTATAAAATTATAAACATATCTGTTAGTGCATTTCTCTTTTTATGTTCCACAGTATTTAAGGTATATGACTGTTAGTTGTATTTTAAAGATAGTTTTTGTTTCTTTGAGCGTGTAACAATATGGCGGTAAAGTCTTATTGTACAGACTTCTCAACGAGTTGTTGGATAGATTGGCGTTGGTGTAATTTTAATTAAACCATTAATGCAATTACGTAATTTGATTAATTTGAAATCTGGCGCCGACATTACTACTCGTGTCACATGTTATTGGTATAACTCATTAAACTTTTACGTAAGTGCGCCATATTTAATTATGATAATGTATATTTGCGTTCCTTTGTTGTCCATTATAATCAATACTAACGTGGCCTTTCACTTTCTTGAAAGTGTAGACTAAAGACTTATTTCAGAATTATATACCGTTGAACACATTATATTAGTTTAAATAAGTTTGTTGTGTTCAATAGATATTTGAAAATAAAGACTACGTGTGTTGAATATTTATCAATTTATTTATATACTATGTAACAAACGACACCTCACAACACAATATAACGTTATTTAAATACATATATTAGAATTTCCAAAATATAAAATGCCTTTCTGATGAATTCGAAAAGTGTAAATAAATTGCACGGTAAAAGAATACATACATTAAAAATTAACATAAAAACCATTACATTACTAACATTCATATAATAATCTCAATCAACAGTAATGTTCACAAATATTTAATTAAATTCAAATTTATCAAATGGAACTCGTTCACTCGTTCATTTCGTTCATCTTAATCACTCTCGCCATTTTGTCATCAACAGCCGTCTTCGTGGGTCGTCGCACTATCCGGGTAATCTCACATTTGTCTAATGATCGTATCCATTCCGGATCCCGTTCAGTGCAACGGTAATGAGTTACGGTTAAGTTAAATACGGATATTAGCATGCTTCAATGTTGCAGCTAAACATTGAATCAGGTTTGTGCGGGTGGCGAGATCCAGTTGTGGATTTACTGTAATTTTAAAGATTTGATGTTAAAAAGTAAAATTATTAGAATAAGCATGTCTCATCTCAGGATGAAGGTTTGCTCACTGTCATACAGACATGGTCTTGGTGGTCTTGTTGCAGTTTGTAGAGTTTTGACGCTAACAAAATTACACTTCAGGCGAGCAAAACACTAAGTATAAAAAAAGTTAAGAATCATGGATCGATCTTTACATCTAATCCTCAGAAATATTATAATAATACAAATTTTATTATTTATTTTGTTAATCGTAATTAAAATAAAATAATAAGTATGATGAAGCACAGAGACATTACGCTATTATAAGCTAATCTATCTTCGTCATGCTCGTTGTATATTGTTATTCTTGAGCAATTTGATGTACATTTTCATTTTGCAAAAAGTTGTTATAAAAGTAAAAATGTTTAATGTTAGGGTTTAAGTCGGTCTGGAAACAGTAAAAAGGAACTAAGAATGCGAAGGATAACTTAGAAGGTCGTCTTGTATTAAACCAATAAAGTTTTTCTTTGTTGGAAGCCTTTAATTTTGTATTCTATAAAATGTTCTACAAGGACCGTATTTTTTGTATTAATGACTTTGCTTATATAGAAAATATTTTACATAAATCAAAGTTAGACGATAATGTAACAGGTTTCATTTTTCTTGAGGCGCTCGATTTAAAAGACTTCACTTTTCTGAAAATGAAATCCTTTTGTTCGCGATGGTCGGCGGGGCGTGGGCTTCTCTGTACCAATAATTCTTTTTACGAATTTACGCGGGAAATTTTGTAAATTAAATTTGGGTCTGCCGGAATTTGTGTGATTTCGTATAAAAATAATTACTTTGATCGTCTCCTTTGTTGATTGATGTTCGTTTAATCTTGGATGTTGTTTTAATTGATTTATTTAGGTTGATTAATTCTTAGAAAAGTGCTACATAACTATTTGGTTATTAGCGAGACGGTTATTAAAATATAGTTATAAAGCCCTGTAGCAGCTACGTTTCATGGTATGGTATCTATATAATTTTGAAACATAGTACAAAAATCGCTCCACCTATCAAAATCACCCAAAAACCAGATAGAAACATAGTGATCACAACTATAACGTGATATTTCACCAACCATCAAAAGACGTGATGTCTTATCACGTCCCGCGTCCCGATCCCTCGTCTCGGCTTAGTCGCGGGACCCCACAGTAGACCTTTGACCGGTGACGTTCAATCAACATGTCTCCACATTGCCAAGTGCTTTATAAATGTTAGTAATTTTAGGTAGAAAACATTTTGCGGAAAAGAGTGAATGATTATTGTTGCAAATAATGTCTAAAGTACTTACGGTCGTCCAGTGGCCGGAAATCGACCGTAGAATTCAATATATTTGTTACATAATATAATTTAAATTTTCAGCAACCCTTTATTGGAACCATAATTAGGTATATGAAATTTTTGTGCGCTCTTCTATATGAACTTCTAATTATGCCAATCTCTCACTTCTCTGTACTCGGTATATGCTTAAACGTTTTCTCTTCACGTATTATTTTGATGATTTCTTATTATTTTGTTATGGACTGCAATGTATAGACCGCTTTATGATTTGGTAATTTATTAAAATAAAAAATATAAATTACGTTTAACTAAGTTTTTTCTATAGAATATCTCTAAATATGATATGGAGCCAAAGCATTCTCAAAAAGCTAATCGATCCCAAATGCCTAATTAACGTCAAGTTGGGTTCGCTCTGTTCAAAGGTGATCGGCTCTTTGGCTTCTTTGTGATCCTTTAATTTGACCTCTTGATAATTAAAACGATGTTTTGACTTTCACAATTGTTTTAAGAAGAGTTGGCATCCATTGAAGTTATTCGTTGAATCGATTGACAAATTTAATGCTTAGTTTAATTTTGTGGTTGGAAAATATTAAATTGCTTTAATTGCATTGTTAAGGTTGTACTTAATTTTTTCATGTTTTTAGTTGCATTTTTAACAGAACTTGACCGATACCCCTTTTTATTTCTCAATACCTTGTTATTGTACAATTTCAAAACCTATTTTATTTTTGCAAAAATATTCCCGTAATTTTTTAACTTGATATCACATTTGAACCGATGTTGTTGCAAAGTTATTTAACTGGAAAATAGAGTACTAGTTTTAAACTGCTAAAAAATCTGTTAAGTTTATGGTTATAACTGAGTTTATTGATAACTTAACCTAAGTACCTAATGAGTCGTTCGCCAAAACTTTTTTTCCTACTCTAATTATAATTATTATTATGCCTAGTGTTGAAACCCAAATTTCTTCAAAACCTGAAGACATTATAAGACAGTTGACAATAATATGGCAGCATTTTTATTACATATTTTTTAAATATTGACACGCAAATTATTAATTCCGAAAGAGCACATCCTGGCATAGAAAATTTTAACTTTTCATGGCTCGGACTTAAGTCGAAGCAGGCTTTAAAATTCAACCTTCCGTAAACTCGTGTTGCAGCTAATCTACTATGAAGGATTAGAGACCAGCCCCGAATAGGAGAACATTTTCTAGAAAATTCTGAAAACTAAGCAATTCTTAATCAATCAACGTCTATACAAATAGATTTAACCTTCCAACCCCGGATCGTAACATTAACTACAGCGTTAGTTAAATTGCAAACCGATGTATTATTCAGTCGCGAATAAAACTTCAGTTGCGAGTTAAATCGATCTGTTGACCTTTACCGCTGATCCCGTTAAGACTTTAATTATTTATTTGCTTTGTTGATGTTTAGAATTGGTTTGTTGTTTTAATTGTGGCACGTCAAAATAAGTATACCGCGTCTGACAATAAGATTATTTTTCGATTGAGCATTATGATTTGTTCACTGTTGAGTATACACTTTGGTGAACTATATTACTCAGAGCTGATTTTTCATATTTCAAGTGACCACACTATTTCCTTAGTTGTAACCATGTTCATACCGCATTGAAATTATGATCAGAGTCAGTTGTACTAGCGTCGTAGGACAAAAAGGAGAGTTATCTGCAACACGTGTAGGTGTGACCAACATAAACATCATTTATTTTCGCGTCGCGTTGTGTAAATTGTTAAACTAACTGCGCGGCGGCAATTAAAATTTACCTAAACATTAATGTTGGTAAATTGCGATCACTAGCGTATTTTCGCACAGAATTTTTTAGTGTGAAAATGTATTTTTAATGGAACCATCTACTGAATGCGGCGTGCTTTTTAAATAACTAGGGCTGTGTTTCCACGAGTTTTTTAAATTTCTATTATAATGTCCTCGATATTTCTCTGTTCGGTATTGCGAAGTATGCTCTGAAAAACATTTCCCACTTGTTACAGTCGGGTTATGATCCATAATATAATATCCAACAAGTTCCGTGCCCGTGATAAAATGGTACAATTTATATGAAATATTGGATGCGTCTACACTGCCATATAGACAAATGTGAGCGATATAAACACTAAAATGGATTTTGAAAATTGTACGTTTAAGATTAAATATGTACCGTTATTATAGTTTGTTGTGTGTTCGAGTATTAATTTAGTAAAATGTTTCTATATTGCCTTATTAGTTTGATCTTCCATGAACGGAGTTACGTAGAAATGGTGAAGATATCGACCTTGGTAATCATTTGTGTAATTTTTTAAATGAAATTAATTGAGTTTTATGTTCATTTATTTGGAAGACCTCGTTATCTAGGCAATCGTGCTTAGTCAGTGAAACATTTGAAGTCCAAGATTCAATTCTCCGGTCAATTGAATATTTGCAACTAATTCATAAGTCACGTGAATTGGAATAGGCCGATAGAGTTGTGCTCGCTCTGTCTACGCTCAGCTTATCACTGGACGGAAATAATCTCGGCGGACTACGGACGCCCTAGTTACATCGCTAGGGATATTGGATTTTGTGAGTCTACACACGTTTGCCAGATGGAAATTAAACTTCTTAGGGGATGAATTATCAGAAAAATCCTTGATACTCTCCCACTTTGTGTTAAGAGTCAAGCTTCTATTTAAAGCTGTGCGTTGTTACTCTACCTGGATATTATGTTTTGATTTGTTTCTCGACGTTAATATTCATTTAAAAACAACACTGACTAATGATGGTTGATGTCATAATCGATAACTGAAGTACAAAAGCCTAATCTAGGGCTTATTACTCGTAACACATAGGCTTTCGTTTAACTTGGAATCAGCGTACAGCATTACATTCTGTCGACTATCATATTTCTCGCAGCAATTAGTGCAGAAATGATTTTATTCGAGGTAAATTTCTAGCGTTTGTAATATAACATGTCTGTATCAGAAGTTCACAAGGTATTCTGTACCATGCCACCCTGCTGGCTAAAATAGAAATGTCTTCGCTCGTCTTTTCTTTAGTGCAAGAAAGAGGACGCTAGGCGGCTCACCAAATATCCTAACTACTATTACGAAAGTGAGTTTATTACTTTTTTTAAACCTCTACGGTCACTTATCCAAACGGGGATCATGAAATTTGCATAGACGATGTCAGGGGTACCGAAGGACATGGTACTCTTCGTCCTAATAAAAAAGTACTGTTCCCGAGGGATAGAAATTGATTTACAAAATTTACCTTAATGCCCCTCTTCACTTGTTGTCACGCCTTTGGAAAGCAATGGTCCATGCTGACCATTGATTGTTCATGCCCACTAGGTTTTTATTTAGTGTAAGTATAATAGTTAGTTTCACCAGTACTTCAAGCAAAAATAATAAAGAATTAGGCTACGTTTTCTTATCGAATTAATTAATGTTTAAATATTATTCTATTTTATTTAAAACAGTAACGCTTACTGTAATGCGATTTTTTTTGTATACAGGATTGTCAGCGTGATTATTGAAGTGTTAATATGAAATTGGTGGGCGAACTCGTGGAATTTCAAATGACGAATAATTAATATTTTTACTATGACAGTATGTGATGACGATACGAATTACGGTGAATTAGGTCGGAATGTGGCACATGCACGTGAACCAGTTGCAGGAAATAAAATATGCACATATGTCATCGTCAGTGTGGACGAAACCTTTGAAAATTGAGGAAGTGTGACCGACGATCATAGAAGTTATATTGAGGAAGTGTAGTTAAATGGTAACTTGGAACATTAGGGCGTTTTTTTTTATTTGTCAGTTAAGCTGATTAGTGTTTTATTCTTATAAGTGGTAAGGTAGAAAGTGAAAATAATGATGAGACAAATACGTTTATTAATAAAGGGTATAACCTGGTATATAAAAATTTCGTGTATTCCAAGGCCCATAATATTTACATATCGCAACAATTTTGCATGTTCACAGCAAACATTTATCTTTCATTACTTAGACAAGGTCTTATCAGTAGCGTCTAATGGCTTCCATCGCTCGTCAAAACCATTTATCTTTGTTTATTGGAGAAAATCCCTTCGCAGATTATGATACACGCCTCTATTGACACCAGTGCAGTATTTGATGTGTACGGTAAAAGCTTGGTAATCTAATCTGCGAGGTCGCTCGTTAAGTGGTCCATGCAAAAGTAAGTAGGTGTCAGGTGGCTTGACTAATGGACCGGTGTGATAAGCCAGGTATACTCTGGACTGTTCTCGTACATCCTGGGTACGAGTGTTTTCAATAGCTGTTTAATTTAAATTGCTTTTAAACGGGTGCTTTTAATTCGATGATTTAGTAGGAGTTATGAGATTAGATTTGAATCGGGATGGCTATAAATTTTAAATACCTTATTAAAATACGAAATTTCACCTAAATTTTGCTCTAAATGTCATTGCAAGGAAATTAATTATATGAATTCTCAACAAATGACGAATTTCTCAACATTACCGTTATAAAAGCTGTTATCCATTGCATTAATCAAAATAATAACCTAAGCATTGTCCTAACCATAACATTAAACACCAAATATTCGGCTGTCAATGTCAACTAAGTCGGCACCAGACGTACATTCATCAGCTGTGTGAAACCGCAGTGACCACAGCCTTCAATGTTCTGCTCGTCATCCGAGATCGAAAGCGATGGGAATTATTGGACATAGCCTGCTGGTAGTGCCTGATGTTTGACCACTCAAAGGTCTGTTTTGATGATCAGTTATATCAAAGCAGGCCTCTTACTCAAAATCTTTATGTCATATGTAAAAGAAATTATTGTTTAAACGATCATTCGGTTTTCTCATTTTGTTACTAGCTAGCTTTCAGCAAAAATTAAGTCGATTAGTTATGTTAAATGAAAAACGAACACACGCACTTTCGTATTTTTATTATTAGATATAATTTTCTTATCACATTAGCAATTGTAGTTATAATTATTAAAATATATATTATAGTAGGTGTTGCTCGGGTCTTCGCCAGCGTGAATAGTCTTTACCGCTAAACTTAAATAACTGTAGCAATTCATGAATTAATATTAGCCCTGTATTATACTATCCCACTGTTGGGCACGGGCCTCCTCTACTACTGAGAGGGATTAGGCCTTAGTCCATCACGCTGGCCTAGTGCAATTCGTAAACTTCACACACCCTCGAAATCCCTATAGAGAACTTCTCAGGTAGGAATTATCTATGTTTGTTAAACTTCATCCAAATCCAGGATTGTCCAAATATTTTTACACACTTTCGCATTATAACATTAGTTCGAATAAGATTGGGAAATGTTATTCCTACTGTAGTTAAAATTATGAAAATATCTTCCGAATAGGAAGTTGTGACTCAGTTTTACCTGGCGGATGCCGATAAAGAAACCTTGAATTAATTTGAATTGCCTTCGTTATCTTGTGTGTATGTTTAATACTGCTATATAATTGACAATATACATATATTATATAATAATGTATGAAACATGTATTATTTCATGTTATTAGTATTTTTTTTACATAGAAAAAATACATAAATATTAACACATTTGGACAATGGACATCCGTTCGGATCATCGTATAAATTGGTTTAAAATCCTATTCACTTTACAAAAACACTAGACTTTATATTGAATAAGACCTATTTAATTATTGTTTATAGGTTATATTTAACCGGATGGTTCTCGTATTATTTTGATATGGCTTCATTAACTATATTTATTATATTTGAATTAAAGAGAGCTCATCGATGTCGAACACGTTGATCTCTGATTCTACGGCTCACGGCTGTCCACGTAACACAATGGAACAGGCTGAAACAATACTATGGTAAACGTATCGTGCAAAATGTCACACAAATCGGTGTTCACGTAGCAGTCACTGAACTTGTATAGAACAATGCTGACGTGCGGGTCAACAGCTTCCTCTTCCGTCCCTACACGTTGTTTATCTTTCACAATAAATTGATGAAGTGTTAATGTATTCTTTTATATTGTTTCAGGAGTCGCAGCGAAACCAAAAACTCGTCGAACCCAAGAAGCAGCACATCCCAAGACTGAAAGCTCACTGCCGTCTTCCAAAGTATCTCTTAAAAGTACTTTTAATTTGTCCTACGGAACCAAGTCAACGCCTACTAAGTCCACTACTTCTAACACCTCCATTCATAAATCGCAGGAAAAACGTCGAAGCATCGAAACTAACAGTAAAGCTAGTTGCATACCCCTATCTAAGAAGCCTTCTGATAAAAATATTCGCACTTCCACTTCGCCCGTTAAGCAGGACTTAGCGAAGGACGTAGCCAATAGAGCAGACAAGTCGAAACTGGAAACACCCGTAGTAGAGCTGTTCGGAGAAGTCCCGAGAAAGCGAAGAGTGACACTGAAAATAATCGAATCGACAGAAGACATCGAGCTCAAAAGGATAGTGAAGGTCTTAGTGAAAAATATCATTATTCAAAGAAAAGACTGACTAGTTTAGAAAATAATTCTCCGAGAGACCCAAGTGATACTAAAAATGTTTCGCCTAAAAATGTGTTGAATAATAACCCGCAAGCTGAACAAAAACAAGATGCTAATGCTTGTGGCCTAGAAGATTCTAAAGTTACTACTAAAATGTCTACGCTTCATGAAACCGTTAGACCGCATACGAGTAGCTCTAGACTTTCGCAAGAGATGGACAGCTTAGCTGCATTCACTAAACAGACATTAGATAGGGTTAACAAATTAACGAATAACTTAAATAGTAATAAGTTAAATGTAGACGCATCTGAGCCACGGTTTGACTCCTTATTAGCTTCAAAATCAGAACAAAAAAATAATAATCATACTTTTAATTATGGCCTTACTGGGGAAAGGCCAGCTTACACCAGAGGAGTGACGGAAAGATTGAGGGATATAGATACGGCAGCTCAGAGACTGATTGACTTTGAAAAGCAAAGTGCAATGTTTTCTGATCTCAATAATGATACGTCTAGTCAAAATCGCCGTGTTGATAATGCTTCATCGTCTTGTAGTCTCACTCCCGTTTCTATTCTAAAAAGAAAATCCATTCACGAAGACAGCGCCACCACGAACCCAACTAATCATGCTATCGCCTCTCCGCCGGTGACATTCTCACCAAGTGTTATAGAACTCCAGAACTGCCGCCCAGATAACAGACAACGGCAAGGTATACTTAAAAAACGCCGAAGTTTAGACGAATCGCAAGTTGCCAGAAGAAGATCTTGCAGTCCAGAGGTGTCGTTTGCCGATGATGGCTCTTCGGACATTAATAAACCTATTCTGAAAAATCGAAGGTCTTCTCTAGAAGACGTTGTCAGGAATAGGTCTCCAGAAGGACAAATTCATGGCATATTAAAGAGAAAAATGAGTAGGGAGGATGATCCGCATAACGATGAGTTATCCCATGGCTCGCCAGAACCTCATGGGATACTTAAACGCAAGTCTAATTCTAGCTCTAGCAGCAGTACGGCATCTTCCCACGTTTCTATCGCTCAAGCTGTATTGCTAGCAGCCGCTGGTGGCGCTGAAATAGTCGAAGACGATAAGGAGATTGTCAGACCGATATTAAAGAAAAAGAGCTTCTCTGAAGAACGACCAGGCCCCGAAATTAGTGCATCAGATACTCCTAAACCAATACTTAAAAAGAAGTCTACAGAACATGAGGACTTCGACTTTGATCTACCTAAGAAACCAATCCTTAAATCATCAAAAAAATTATCTGGTGACGAAGGACATACTTCTAGTTTCGATATGAGCGAAGACGATAGAAGTTCTCGCCGGCCTTCACTCCTCAGGTCGCGGACATCTGATCATTCCGGATCGGAGTGTGAAGCGACAGTTAGACCTATTTTAAAGCAGAGAGGTTCGAGTTTGACAAGGGAACGCAGCCAATCGCCGCGCCCACGGCTCTCGTTTTGCGCAGAGAACGACGCGAACATCAGTGTGGCGAATATTAGTTGCGACGCGAACGACTTGTCGGCGGCTGGACCGCGGCGAGTACTAAATCTAATACCTGCAGCCGAGCCGGAACAAAGCTACCCCAGTGCAGTGCTCCGTCGCAGGAATCTACGACCGAAAACGAACCCAAGATCGAAAAGTTTAGCGTGCGATGTAAACGATGAATTACTGTCGATACTAAACAGTCGACGGTTAAAAGTGGATGAAAATAGTGACAATGCACGTTACGAACAGTGGCCCCATTTGCACAACGATGAAAATGAGACCGACGAGAAACCCAAAACTTTTCCATCGATTGCATCGAGAATAAAGAGCATGGAACAAGCTCTTACAAAAGATTTACCATTAAGAGATCAACCATCGACATCCAGGTCGAAGACACGAGATAAAGAACGCTACAAAACACAACCCATCACTGTCGACGAAATGCGGTCGATCACTTCCAGGTAAGAAACAGATGGACTCGAATGCCCAATGTTTACTACAATTTAATACGTTGCTATAATATTTTTAACCTGCCGTATTATATCCCTCGCCGCCTGTAATCTAAATCCACTGCATCAGTCGACGATTCTATTTTTCGTGAATATGCACACCGGTATACGTATAGCTACACGTGTATGCCAAATTATATGAGTACATTTCTTTCGGTCGTTTAAGTTCTACTATTTTTATAAAACATCATAGCAGTGCCAGTCATAAATCTCGATGTTTATCAATAGCTACTTTTCTCTTTCACTCAAACTCATAAACCTGGCTTTTTTTCAGTAAAGGTGATTGAGCTTTACATAGGTCTCGGTTTGTTAGAAGCCAAATGTTGGCTCGTGGCCATTATTTTGATGGGCGAGCGTTCGGCGTGGGCTGCCACCAACTGTTTTACCATCCAAATGTTCTGTTACTCATTGTCTTAGCATTTCTTTATATCATTATTTCCTGTTGTACCGGTATATCATAAATCATGCTCAGATGATCTTGAACACGCATTACGCTCAATGTTGTGGCTGTAGTTATGTGTAAAAGTGTTAAAAAATGAATTTACTCTTAAACATTGGCGAGGTATAAAACGCGTCATAAAGTCACAGTCGGCATAATTTTAAAGGACATGGCTCGGTATCAAAAAATGTTTATCCAGGCGAACGGACATTGCTTTAAAATGAACACTCTTGGATAAAATTACAAATATTTGACTTTATGATGCACTCGATTAAGTTCAGAATCTAGCGACTAGTTCGTCGGAAAAGAAATCTTTATTAATATCTAGTTTTTATCAATCATTATTTTTGCATAACAGATTCATGCCTTGACTGGACTGCCTTGACTCTGACTCTGTAGATTACTATTACACGCTCTAGATGCTAATTCGTCACAATGAATACTATTCGTAGCTCAGTCTTCTGCCCCTCGCCGGCAATGTCGAAGGTTTTGATAATTATCAATGTCATGAAATGCGAGCTCATAGTTCGTGTTAATTTGCGTTTCGTATGTCTGACATCATCTAGTTCAGTTTGCTGTTTGAATCATGTACATTGCACACTGCACGTAAAAATTTTGTCGAGATTGGATATTGTTAATTTATTGGTTTTAAAATATTGTGTTGTGTTTATGTTACGATGAATCGTTATGTTTTGGATTTTACACGCGCAAAATTGTAAGTTATAATTATTTCAATAAATATTATTTGATAGAATATCCTTTGATAACTAGCTATCATTAACTTTTGTACGAATAAATGACTTTTTAACATATTTTCTTAAAGTGGTGTTGAAATACATTTTATTTTTTATATTATTTTAGATGTTTTTAGCAATTTCTTGGTTATATATATAGTTTTTCTTAGCAAAGGGATTAGTTTGTTAAGTATCAAACAAAAATAATTTAGCTCAAATAAGCCTTTTGTAAGTTGTGCAAATTAGATTGTAAAAACTTGTTGTATTGAGCAAGTAACTCATCTCTCAGAAACTTCAATATAAGTTAGACATTTATTTATAATTGTGAATGTACTTAATTATAATTTTTAATTATAATGGATTTAATAGTGAGATTAGATTCTGTAGATATTAATAATCGGCAATTAATATCGATGTACCCAGATAAAGAAATAAAACTTTTACATGCTAAAAATAAAGAATGTCATCTTCTGTTATTGTTCTTATTAAACTTGAAACAAGATAGTTATACCTTGTAATACAAAGTTTTGTTTATAGTAATAATAATATCAGCCCTGTATTATATACTTGCCCACTGCTGAGCACGGGCCTCCTCTACTACTGAGAGGGATTAGGCCTTAGTCCACCACGCTGGCCTAGTGCGGATTGGTAGACTTCACACACCTGCGAAAGTCCCATAGAAAACTTCTCAGATGTGCAGGTATCCTCACGATGTTTTCCTTCACCGTTAAAGCGAACGATAAATTCACAAAGAATACACACATGATTTTAGAAAAGTCAGAGGTGCGTGCCCTTGGGATTTGAACCTGCGGACATTCGTCTCGGCAGTCCGTTCCACACCCAACTAGGCTATCGCCGCTTTTTGTTTATAGTAAAGGCACAAGCGTTATACTTGATATATAATTTTTTTGTGTAGAGTGGATATCGTCACATTACATAAACATATTATATCTCTTATCAGTATCAAGAATCACAGGGAACTTCTTATCCCAAATACCAAGTTCAATTTGCGCCCACAAACATCTATACGGATTCGAATCCATAACTTATCAAAGTAATCATCTACCCCGCTGTAAAAGCTTTACGACATTTACATCCTTATTTATACATTTCATATTACTTTGTTTAGCTCAGCGTTCTTGCCAAGCATTATTGTCATAGCTAAGTTTTGGCTTCGTTTAGCAACAAATGTTACATCTATCATTTTACCTTTGTTGGCCAGCGCTAATAAGTTTATAAATAAAAATGAGTAATTGTTTTGCATCTCGTGAAGCTTCTTTGAATATCAACTTATTTGCATACTGGTTACTGTATACGCTTTACATTGGTGGGGATTTCTATGCTAGTCCTCAACTATATGTAAGTAGTATTAAAGTTCATATTTTAAGGAAGATGTGACACGATTCCTTGGTAAATCCTAAACATTTTAATGAAATTTTGATCAAAAATAATGTTGTCTCATGTAATTATGGAATTGAAACAATGAGGGAAGTACAAAAATTTGGTACTCATTTATGTTATTTCATTTTTTATTTATTTAATAGTTACACTATCGGTTTACCACTATAACCTTACAATTAATACAATTAATTTTCTTATAGTAGGTGATAAACCGTTACAGGTGCATACAAAATTATTTGTATAACTTAACAATCACTAGATCTGTTGTAGTCTGAAGTTCGTACACTAACGGTAATTCATAGTAATCAAACAGATTTGAATAAAAATGCAGATAGAATTAGATCGCACTAGTCATGTCTTGCCGCAATTGCATTAGACATATATCGATTAAGAGCAGTCGATAGAGTCGCCACTCGATTCTCGATGACGGAAATAAGCGCTCCTGCCGTTACTGGGTCAACATTATTTCTGGATCTGTTGTGCTTCAAAGCACGCATAGAGTTTTACGTCCGACCAATCTGGTGCACGCATACACCCGTGCCCTTAATGGTTTCGATTTAAATGCAGCAGCTGTTAGTGCTAGCGATGTAGAGGCGGTAACATTAGGAGCCATGATATCACGATCGACGCACTGTTTCAAACAGCAATGTTTGTTTTGCACGGTCATTGTTTTACTAATAACATAAAAATAAAAATAGTCTATAAAACTACAGTTTACAAACGTAAATATCGTACAGTTGGAAAAGTTGCATAAACCAACCGTAATGTATGACCGATTTACTTCACCGATAAATTGTTTAACGATCAAACATCGATCGATAACACCGCAATCGAGAACAGACATTTATATTTAGATTATATTGACGACGGTGTCAAACTTCCCTAAAACGATGTATTGGCGACGCCGATCCAATCACTCGCAACATAATTCATCTAAATTTATGAAGGTGAGCTGAAACAGCGACCGTCTCTTTCTTATGTAGCGATCTGTTCTACTTTAACGAGTTTCTTTTCTCATTTCGCAGTTTGGAGCCGGGCCAAGCGAGTTTCCAAGCGTTCGGCCAAGCGGGCTGTAGTTTTCCGAGTCGCCCCGTCGAGTCCAGTGTTGCTTCCTCCGCCAGGGGCGCTTTTCCCCTTTCGGGGGAACCGGAACGAGACCCTTTCGTGGATTTTGTGAAAACATTGGATTCTCCGCCGTTCGGTTCGAGCTCGTTTAGCGTGTTATCGCCGGCAGCGAACAGCAACTCTGACGGCAGCGGCGCCAAGGACGACAGTTTTGGTGAAGCGACTTTTCTGGATTTCGAGAATCTAGACAGAAAGCAATCGACTTTAGACGAAATAGAACAAGAAGTGAACAAAGTCCGCGTCGCTTTGGACGAGGACAGCCGCGCACTCGATGAAGACGAGAGGCACCAGGCAGAAGCCGACAACTGGAGTCTAAATGTGTCTTGTGATAGCGGAGTGTACAATCGTGCCTCTTCCAGAGACTCCGGTCCGCATTCTGGTAAGTAATCATTCGCAGTTTATTCAACTCGTAAATTTATTTTTATCGACATTGGCGCAGTATGGAAATATGCGAAAACAACATGAGACTTATTTAGAGCGATCCAAAAGTCACAACTGTTGCCGTCATAAAACAAACATGCCGAAGCAATCAGTCCGATCCAGTGTTGTATTAACTTGTGGTTTGTTTACGTTGCGTATGGTAAATTTAGAATTGCCGAATGCGCCGCTATTCGTATTAGGTCGGTTTTGAAAATAAACACGACATAACCTTGTTGATGTCTCTCCGCTCAATTATTTGGGTCAATGTAATGCACGTGTTCTTTGTGGTGGTGTCATTGGATTTGTTGGAAGTGCAGTTACTGAGCCGTTAAGCAATCTGTGTAGGTTTTTACGGATTGCTGTTCAGTACGCCAGAAAAAATTACATTGTGCTGAATAAGTTGCTAATTAAAATAGTTAATCTGTGAAACGGTACTGACGAAATTGTATTAGAGCGTATCTATTGTTCAGACTTTAAGTCAGGCGGATATTAATTTATAATTTATTTTGTAACATTTTTTTCCCTTGCAAGATTGAATTAATTAGTTTTTTAGGTTTTACAATGCAATTACATTTAATACATTACTTAAACTAGCAAGTTTGTTAAAGCAATAACAATGAATGCCTAATATACTAATACTTGATCAATTCGCATTTCAGGCGAAGAACTAGGCCTGGTAGAAAGCCAAGAGATCCGCGACAACCACGCCACCAACAGCAGCAGTAACGAGTGGTCATCTTCCTCTATCGAACGTGGTCTTCTCACCATGGATAGGGAGAGGAAATCGACAGAGAACGACGCTCTCATCAGCCCAGACACCCAGGGTAGCGACGATGAGAACACCAGCGGCTTCGCTCTCGGCCTCGTCAAGAGCAACAGCGTCGTAGCCAGGGCTAGTATGTGGCAGCAGCTCCAACAACAAGCCAAAGGTACTTGTTTTTGTTTGCAACAGTCTTGCAGTTTTATACCGCTTATAAATAACCCGCTGGAAGTTTGCACTGTTCCGTATTACAAAGTTGTACAGTTTTGTTTTTCTCCGTGGTCTTTAAAGCTTTAATGTATTCTGAAAGGTTGTCGGGCTAACACAGAATTCTAAATGGTTTTTATTGGAATTTTGCATTTGATTATGAAAGTTGGATAATGAATCACGTAGAATTATGTCCTTATGAGATTGTTTTCCTTTCTATTTCAGGCACTCCGAAGCCTCTAATTCGCCACAGTCGCTCCAAGATCAAGGAGGGTCCATCAGTGGTGGATAGATTCAAGACCCAGCCAATCTCATTCGCGCCTCCAGAAGAACCCGAGGAACAAACCAACAAACCGTTCTCCCTGGCTCAGTCCAAAAGCACAGCCAATGTGTTAGACAGAGACGAAGATGGTTAGTTCAATATCATTCCTTCTCTATCTTTATCTAGAACAAGTTACTTTTCTATTTAATATTTAAGAATTTATTTTAAATTTTTGTTCAAATGAACGCATGTAAATTGCATTTATATAGGTGATAAAAGAATCGCTTCCTTTCATATGATCGTCGGCTTTTCTTTTTTGCATGTCCTCGACTACTCTACTATGTGTATGTCCCGGGCTCTTAAAATACACACACAACTGCACAATGTTATGTAAATACGCACACACTCACCGGTGGCAGCTAAGTTAGACGAGGACGATCCGGCCAAGATGTCGCTCTCGGAGAAGATGAAGATGTTTAACGCGAAGTTGACTCACAAGCCGCCCGTGGCGGGGCTACCGAGGCCTAAAGAAGACCGTGTACCGAGGACCTCCAGACTCCGCACCATGCCTGTATTAGCCAGCCAAGTTCAAGAGGCCATGGAACAGAATGAGAGACTAACCAAGTCGCTGACCCACGAAGATGTGCCGCGTAATCCCGACTTCCAACTCAAAATGGAACTGTTCCGATCCGCGAGTGCAAAGAACACATCGTTAGAGTATCTTATGCGGCAGAATTCAAAGTTTAGAAGCTTAGGTCTGAATTTGTTTATTTTGAGTTTTGGTTTTTTTGTCGTTTCTCGCTTGGGCCGTTGCGCTTTTGGGTTTGATTGGTACTAATAATAGTTATGTAGATTTATAGGTTTTTATACGCATGCTGTACATATTGCACGATACAATAATTTGATGGAGTTGATTTGAATAACATACACTTGGTTTATTGATGTAGAGACACAGGTAACGAGTGGCATGGCCGGTTTTCTTAACATTTTGTACATTTACAGCTACAGCGGTTTGAAGTGTTGGGCGTATAACGCTTGGTCTCACGATGCGCATGCACATCCGCGCCTGTATCTGCGGTACAAGTCATCCCGCGCCGTACATTGTAAATCATACGTTTGAACCCGATTGAGTAATGTTTTATTTCGAGCGCCAATAATCCAGTTACTCGGGCTCGGTGTTGCTCATAAGATTTTTTCGCACGTTGTTTTTTTTTCCCATGCAATTGTTTATAACGTGGGGTTTCGTTTGTCAAACAGGCGCGTACGCTTGGTGAGGTCGCGCTAATACGTGGGCGTGAACGGGACTGGAAACTTCGACGGTTACCGCTCAGTAATATGTATTTAGTCTCAGCTATTTTTGTGCACACGTATATTCTCATTAAGACCATGTTACGAAATTGTTTTCGTACGATTTAATACGTTTGCGGATTGACTTTTGGGTTTTATGCAATGTTTTGCAGCCAACATTGTTAGTAAACACCCTATGTAAATAACTGTCCCTTATAAATAGCCAGCAAATTTCAAAGTCAATGGTAATTAAAATATAAATAAAACAAAAGCTACACGTCCCGTTCTCGCATCGCATAACATTCGGGCTTCACTAAAAACGGATTTGACATGAAACTGGTCGCTTGCTGGTGATTATCATTGACTATTGGAACTCGTATGAACTATCCTCACATTGCAGATCTCGACGACGACTCGCCGACGGAACGAGCACAGAGAATGATCACGCCCGAAGTGCGTGGCATACTGAAATGTGGGTCGACGGTCGTGCCGCCCAAACCCAAAGTGCTGGCCAAAGGCGAGAGCTCTGAGGTTGGTATGGTGAGCTGATGATTTTTTTTATTTTTTATTTGCGATTTTTTTATGCTTTTTAATATTTCTTTATTATGATCTGGTGTAAAACTAATTTTATTGATTAAAATTAATCACATGCTCAAACACTCTTATGCGATGTTTAGTAACCGAATCGGATGTTAAATTTGTGATCAATTTGGTATATTTATCACTGTCTATTGAAGTTATATTATTGACACCGTAACCAATGCTGTTACGAATTTCTCTACGTCGATTTCATTTGAGTGCTATAATTTGGCAACTCATTATTAAACTATTAGTTATTTATCAATCAATGCTCCCCACAATTATTCGTTTTATACAAAATGTTGACTGTTAATCACTTATTCATTCTTCATTCCAGGGTCTGAAAGATGAAGGCATCGACAGTTCTTCGGACGAAGAATCAGTCTCGGCTTCGAGCGTGTCGTCATCCGAGAAGAGCTGCTCATCATCAGACAGTTCTGACGAACTCCCCGACCCTCGCCCACGACCAGAGCCTCGCCGCTTCGCACGAAAGAACAGCAAGCTCAAAACATCCAGAACCGAATCCGACATCACCAGGCATCCTGAGCCTTACCCAAGGAAGATACAACTACCAGGAGCGAATGAGTTGAAAGAGCGCATCGTTCAGGCAAAGAATATGGAAGTGAAGACGCCGCTTCTCGGCAAACTCGGCCGTAGACCGTCCCAAGAGCCGAAGGTAGAGGACGACCAGTCCAGATACAGGAGGTTCGTGAAAAAAATCGACGAGCCGATACAGCTGGGCAAGTTGAGAAGACCTCCGGAGAAGACTGCGCCGGCTGAGGACCTCCCGCCGCCGGTTCTCAAGATCACCGCTTTGAACCAAGCGGCCAAGAACAAGTTCTTCGGATTAGAGGGCGCCAAAAGAGAGAAGAGCATCGATGAGTTGGCCGCGGCTGTGAGGAAATACATTCCCGCGGTGAGTGAACATGTTAATACTTACCTATATTATTATATTTGATAAAATATTTGGGCCTCTTGGGTAAAGTTATATCGAGTTTATGTACTTTATGGACAAAGTTGATGTTGGATTGTCAAAATCATGGAAATATTCGATTAAACACGCCAAGTGGTGTCACAATTATAACGATAATTATATTAAATGTATCTATGCGAATGCATTATAATCATGATGGTGACAACAATAAAAAAAAATACGAGATTTTTACAAAATACGTTAATCAATTTTCTTGGTTGAATAACTATATTTTAAATTTAACTTTACAATATTCTAGCAAATTAGAATCTTGTAACAATCTGTTTGTACCAGGCTGTCATAAAAAGGGCGTCGTTATGTAATAAAGCAATAATACCTACACAGAGGGTGGGTTATTAATCATCAAACTGGCGCAAGTCCAATATTTTATTGCCAAAATTTTCAACATATTTCAAACGGTACACCTTGAAGTGATGCACCGTTACTACTGTTGCTAACTGACGACGAATCTGAAAACATTCTGACATTGCATTGCACTCATTACATTGCAATCCGTCTATAGTACTCGACAGTAAATAGAACACTCGGCTGGGAATATTGTTAGTTTAGGTGCGGATAATTGGTTAACTATTTCGAGCCTTGTCGCTGTCACTAAAACGTATGGGTTGTATTATTTATTTATTTCTTTAGCAAATTTACCCTGCTGCACCTGATGGTAATAGAAGTGCGGTCCAATAGAATGTCGACTGATGGGAGATGATTACCCCTCGACAGTCGACACAATTATGTCGGTCAATTAGAACCGAATATACACAGGCTGATCCAGGAACGCGAAACACTTACGTGTGCCACTATGGCTGCTTTAACACCTTGTACCTATATACGATGGTCGCTATCCGGGGGCATAATATATTTTACCACCAGCATTTTATTTGTGTACAAACACACATTTAGCCTTTTATCTCTAAAGAGGTAGACAGACGCGCAACCAGAGCACCCACTTTCTGCCATGTATTCCGTCTCAAAATATGACAGGAGACGAACTCATCGCCATATCCAGGTTCGAACCCGACTCTTCAACATTGCAGTTATACCGTTATAACAACGACACTGAGGCAGGGTGATTCGTAAAAGTGTTATTGAATGTGACCGTTGTCGACAGATGAGCAAGTCGATGTCGTCGCACACGATGGAGGTGCCGGGCTCGGGCAGCGACGGCGAGAGCAGCGGCGGCCGCGAAGTGCGACACATCAACGCCAGGGTGCGGCACAGGTCAGTGCATCATTGTAAACTCGCTAGCTAACTCGCTAGATGGCGTCGGTAGTACAGCGGGGTGATCATTGAAGTCAAATATTATTCATTTAGTTAAAAATGTAATGTGCCAGTTTTACCCCGTAATGTGGTAAACCATTTTTCGTGAGAAAATCATTTTAGTATAATCTCATACACATATGTCCCGCATGAATAAGCTGTTCCAGTCTTAAACAATACAAAACGGAATCGTGTCTTTATTTACTGTGCACAACTACTTACGTTTAAAAGCATACTAGATACATTAATCCGTGTAGAATTTAGTTTGAACCTAGTTTCCTAATTGACAAGACTACCAATGTATTCGGCATTATAATTACAACTACTACGGAACTAAATTTTGTAAAGAGTATCTTCCGATTTTCGGATGGCCTTACTCATTAAAATTTTAATAATATGTCATAAATCGATTACTTACTTATCAAAAAAAAAAATTACGTTACTAAAGTAGTAAAAAAACTAATACAATTACCTTAGAGATATTAACAAACTCGCATATACACATATAAAAACGTTTATGACTTTTAATCTACAAAAATTGTCTCAAACGCATTGCATAAAGAATCAAAACATTTATTCTCAACGAGCATGTTTGATACCAATTTTACACTTCACCGAAACAAACATAAATTGCAATGCAAATTTAAACAAACGAAATGATCGCATTGCATTATATTTTTGCGCAAATCACTTAATTAATACGAATAATTAGTACTCTTTCCACTGCAATGATACATTGCAAACTAGCCTTTTGTACGAAGGTTATATGCAATACTGTTAGATGTGGTCATATGCGCCAAAAATGTCTTAGTATAATTAATTATAATTGCACTTGTTTACGTTTGGTAATACGGGTGTAATTGTTGCTTCAGAGTTTAGTAAATAGGTAATAAATCTTAAGGAGTATGAATCGTATTGCGTTCTTTTTTGGAGTTATTTTAAATATAATTATTCATGTTTGCTAAGAAAATTAGTAGTGTCCGTTTTGGTTCGATTACCCTGAATTCAACAAGAATGCTATCAATGGTGAATACACCTTAATTTTGCCGCGACGAAATGTTAAATTAGGCTAACGTTCCATTTCGCGTTGCCTGTTGAAGTTCCTTTTAAGAAATGGAAGTTGAAAATGGAAAAGAAAATCATTACAATTGACTTGGTAGTAAACCATAGATATTTTGATTTTACATAATATATAATATTTCATAACGACTTAACATAAAAAATAAAATAAAAAAATCATACGTGTTTTCTCGATTAGACTTTTCAAAAATAACGGCCAATTTCAGTCATTTAGAAATTCATCATGGCCGCTAATTCACTAGCTTATTATTGCAAGTTTCTACTTGTAAAATTTAGAAAAAACATTAATTTATGGTTTATTTTTTATTTATCTTTCGGTATTATTGTTTTTTTATTTTTTTTTGACTTGATAAGATATATAATCTTGTGATATATGTTATTAAACGTGTAAAAAATATAACATAGAACAAGGATGACAAACAAATGAACAAAAATCCTGACATATGTGTTTAAAATATAGATCCGTTATTAGCCTCAAGATAATATGTCAGATTTTGTCATTCTAGTAATAAGGGCTAAGGAAATTTAAATAATAAAAAAATAGGACCTTGTCATGGTGAGTCAGCGACTTGATAACAAACAATGAATTAAAGAAAGTTTTAAATTGGACAATCAAAGGCACAGTCGGGAAATCTTGTGTACCGGTGCATAAAATGTGTCTCGCTAACATTTTCTACCAAGCCATTAATTCTACTTTCGTATTATGCAATTATCCACGTAATTGCTTTACGTAAGTTATTGTTGAAATTGTTTCGATCTGATGCGGTATGGTAAACAAAATTTTATGGTTGGATTTTATGAAATCAGTTGTACAGTTCGGAATTATCATAAGAAGTATGTTTTAACTCTTACAACTTCAACAGTGTAATATAATTAACTATTTTCACTCATAATATGTACATGTAAATTTATAATAAATAAAATGTTACTTTTGTGATATAGGTTTTGAGTTTTGTCGATGGTTTTCGTAAATGTAACCGTGAATTTATTATTTGTTCTTTTAGTGAAATTTTACCTTCGTTAAAATAAATAATTACGTATTGCGTATTTGACAGCAATTACATGATCACTAGACGTTGCTCCCGGCGTCGCCCATATAAAAAGCCGTTGCCACTACAAAAGTATTCATAAACTGCAGCGATTTATGGCACAACCTGTACGATGTTTCCGCCGAGTGAATTCCGTCCCTTCATGTGATAAAGACCGAGCATATCGACATATCAGGAAGAAACTCCAGACTCCGGGATGATACTGAGTAGAAAAACCCAATATAACTGCCCGACCCGGGAATCGAACCCGAAACCCCAGTACTGCAGTCGTATTATAATGTAACTACGCCACCGAGGCAGTTATGAATAATTATTGATCTAATAAAATCGAGATTTTCTATTGATATTGTATAAAAAGGGCTCCCAGAGCCCAAAAAACTTTTTATAACTATATCAATTCCACTGATTCTTAAGAACGATGGCATCCAAGTTCCTATTGTTCAAAGTCCACAATGTCACTCAAATGTTTTCTAATCTTGCCTACGATTGTGGCCGGAGCTTTCTACACTCGAAAGTGTTTACGGTCGTTTGATTGAAATGTCACCGGCTCTCTTACTACTAGTACAGACAATGGCTTCAAATGTAAATGCATTCAAATGCTATGTATATATTCTGGTATAATTCGATAAGTGTTTTCTTTAATCACGGCTTCTCTTTTCGGCGTTTACGTGATTATTGACTTTGGATTTTTTTAAGGAAGATCATTTGGAGTATTAAATTTTTTTTGTTGATATTTTGCTAATGTTATTATAGTTTTATAGCTGTGCCCGCGGCTTCGTCCGCGTGAAAATCAATGTGTCTGAAAGTTTTACCCGCGTAGATCTCGACCCACGAATTTTTTTTACAATCATGCGACCTCTTTAACAGTAATCGATATATTACAGTGAATTTACATTAAACCGTAATGTACTATTAACTTAAACCTTCGTCAAGAATTGTATTATCTTTTAGTAAAACCGTACAGAAATCCGTTCAGAAATTTTTGAGAAAATCATTAACATACAGACAGATAGCTTTTGGAAACGTTGTTTTACAATATAATATATAAAGAATTTCCCAGTTTATATATAAAAAAATAAAAGTTATTGGTATGAAACCTATTAATTTTTCGGCTTACTCATATATAAAATATGCAGCGGAGAATAATCGACTCTCATACTCAGACATAAGTATATAGTATTAATAACATCGAGTGTACTAATTCCGTCACTCGTTATCAACAATATTTCACGCCACGTCAATATTACAGCATAAATCATATTCTCAATTTATAGTAGCCCACTAACACGAAAACACGTATTACACAGTAGTAAAGTTAAAACACGAGATCAAAATAACACCTTTTAATAAAAAAATACTTTGTTACCGCATTTTTATTATCTCCGACCACGAAACGCAAAACATAAACCTGTGCGTTACCAAAAATGGGCATTGTCTAACACGTTAATGTTGTGAATGATTTTCACTTTTATCGTCACACGTATAAGGTTGCAAATGGAAAGTGCGGAAGCGTATCGGTCCAGTGACTTGGTTGCGAAACGGTCAGGAAGTCTGCCATGTATGGTGAAATGGAGAACGGGTCAAGATCACAACGCACATGCGACGCGTGCGCAGTGATTTGTTCTAAATCAGACTACTGTGTTTATATATATACATAGCGTTACGTCTTTTGTCCTTCTTTACATATATTCAGAGGTTATTACAAAAAAATCTGTTGTATTAAATCTCATGCGAATGGAGATTCTGCTGATACAATGGTAGTTTACCACAAACAAAAAAGAAACACAGATATGTAAATTGCCTATGTAAGGAATTAAAACCAGGACCTTGCGGTCACGGACGAGGTACACTTAACAGACCACAGCTAATAACAATTTAAATAATGCAAGACATAGTATAATATAGTAAATTGTTACTTTTATTGCGCCCTTATCTGCAATATGAATAATCGAATTATCATAAAATCGAGTTAAATTTTCGTTATAAATGTAATTTTTCGCATATGATAAAATTTTCTACTTTTAAAGTCTTTTATGATAAAATGATAACGTATAAGCAGTATACATTTTTGGGATTTTGATTAAAATATGTCGAATTAATTCAGAAATCAATTCGTGACCACGACGGCTGCAAAGTCTTCGAAACGACGGGAGAATAAACATCAAAGCAGACCTGGGTAAAAACAATTTAAATTTTAAATTAAAAGATCACACACATGCAATGATTAAACGCAAAATCGATTTAATAACATTAGAAACCCCGCTTTCCAAATACAATAATCGTCCACACGAATGACAGTTGACAGCCCTCCAATTAGAAAAGGCAATAGTACGCGCGAACTATAAATCATGCGTACGCAATGACTACGGGCAACTCAAATAATTATCGACTCATTACTGCGATATTGTATGGTGGATTCGATCAAAAGTCTCCCGTGAAGTGCCATCGCGGGTACTTTCACTCGCCTCATAAAACGGCCAACTTCATTGTGGTGGATATGTCAAAATATACCATGGGATATATAACGAATAAAATTCAAAAAAAGAATCTCCGGTAGTGCCTATATTGGAGGAATAAATTGCAATGCTATCAACCGTTACATTAATCAAATTAACGGTCGTGTGTAGTTTTTTTTTTTTTTTTTTTTTTCATTTAATTTCCCGGTATAATTTATGTCGGCTTCGTTATGGTCATTTTAGTGTTCGTAAAAGAGTTCTCAATTTGGTTACTTCTGCAGCGATCGGCTGTTTGAGTTTAAAATAGTCTTCATAAAGCACTTCAGTACGCTGAGCGTGAATTTACGCACTATAGTATAGTTAATGTTATGTTAATAATTGGTTTCGACAAAATATTTTTTTGTATGGAAATTTGAGCAACGCCCCGGTTAGCTTATTTTGAACTTAATCACGTAACCATAGTAACGGTAAATTTAAAATGTATGGGAATCGGCACTGCGAATTTGTTGTTTGTGGTATATTATTGTCAACTATCGAGAAATACTTAAATGTTGACTTATTCAATACGATACTGCGTAAACTGCTAGGAGTTCTTACTGGATGCTGATCTTTTCTTGGTCAAATTTGAATTTCGAATCGCCACCAATTTCGATATTTCAACGTTTTTAAAAAATATCCACAGAATAGCCAAAAACGTACAAACCCCAAGTTGTTAACCTCAAGTTTATGTGAAACATGACTCACGGAGTAACGAGTCTTTCCTCATTGAGACGAATCGGGAAGGCTTCTGTCTCATTGTCTGACCCTAATGCGCGCTTGGAACGATCGTTTCGTTCTTTTATGTGTGACATGTGTGGGCTAACCCGTGCACTTAGTCAGGGTCCTCGAAGACCCGTTAGAGAAAATATTTCGATGTCTAAGTCTATGTGACTTTTCTGAATTAATGTTTAATGATCGAAGTAGATATTGCTTGAGCCTTTTTATTGCGAGGATCTGTTAAATGTACTACACGTCTTTGGGTATACCTTTTTTGAATTTAGGATTCAGTTAGTTAAATAGCGTGGAGTTAGCTTTTTTATAGCATTGGGTAACATACTGTTAGGAATGGGATATGTTGCAGAGTAATAACGTCCTTAGAATTTATAAACTGGATAGTTTATTTAATATTAGCAGAGTTTACGCTATATCGAATGTATAACAGCAACACTATTTTTGTACTTGGTATTTTTCCATCGTTATGGAAACAATGTCATTTACAATATCAGACAGCTAAATTGATATTATATATAAAACCTTCAACACGTACAAGGTGTGTGTTTATATTTGAATGTGATTGTAAGTTTTCGTAGCATGTAAAAAATACAACGCTGTTGGTATATAAGTTACATAATATCTCCTTAGACTCAAATGTTCAAAAAACGTGTTCGCAATTTTTGTGAAAAGAAACCCCATCTATTACAAATTTAAGAATACTGGAAACACCACGCTATCTGCCACAATCTCGTACTTTGTTGTATTTTTAACTTTTTCTAAAACCGTCCAACCCATTCGGAGACTGGCAAAATTACCACCTTTTTAACTATAAGGCTATTTACTGCGTCATTAAAACTCTGTTTGGCAACGCGATGTGGAATGATAATTATTCATAATTGGTAACGTTCTGGTAAAATTGTTCCCACCTCGGTGTGGCCTTGAATAATCACATAAATGAAAACTAATTGAGTCTTTTTATAGCGTATAATGAAGTTATTTTATACGCAATAGGATAGAACGCCTTGTATGAATAAATTTGGTGATGTTTTTGGTGCGTCGTTATATTTTTATCATGTTAGCATTCTTCTGTGTTTTATTTTTAGGTTTGGGTTTAAGAATCATTTATTTTTCATAATATAAATTAATCGCTTACTAAGAAAACTACTTAATATAGTTCTTTAAACGAGCGAGCAAATTTAAAGATAAGAAAAAAAGAAAGGAAATACGTTTATTGCGGTAACTTACACTAAATATTAATTATAAGTATGCACAGAAATTATACCTAATTATATTTATTTAAATCAAAGAAAAAAAAGTAAAAATAAAGCACTAAAACCTAACATGTATAACAGGCAATGTGTATCGTACCTCATGACAGTTGTGAGAGTCCGCAAGAGGTCTCATCTCAGCTTAAAATGAATTTTTGACCTTTATTTATATTGTCATAATGAATAGGTTATCTTTGCAATAATATGATCGGCTGCATCGATATTGATATAATTTGTTATTTTGAAGTTTAGTATACTTAGTATACTTATTAATATATTTAAGTCAAGAATTATTATATGAAAACAGTCAATGATACAATAAATTATTTCATACGCAGAAAGTCTTTGAACGCTAGCGTAACAAACCCAAATTCCGATTCATAGTTGACCACTTAATTGGCAAGAAATAAAAAAAAAAACCTCAAACATCGAAGTACCTAGAAACCCACAAAGAAATTGCGCAACAATAAAATACGAATCTATTCTTCAAACAGATGCCCTCGTGAATCACGGCGCGGCGCATCAAAGAACCTCTATTATTCCCACCGCTCTTCCGTTGCAATATGTATGTGAGCACACTGACCCAATCGTGGACAGATGGATTTACGTGTGGACAAATTATATATTCTTGTGTATGGAAAAAGAGTCCGAAATGTAATCCTGCGCATGGATTTCTTTCGATCATTGATATTTGCGCCTTAAATTATTATACCAATTATGTACATCATCGTGACAACCTACATTTAAACAAAAAGTGTTCGTACGGTACAATTAGTGGCCATTATGATTTATGAGATTTGATATCTAATTGCAAGTTGTGCCATGCACGTAGCTCGGTAATTGAAATTTCTAGATAATATATTACGTATCACATAACATACAAACGACTTGTTTTTTTTTTCATGATTTATTAATTAAAAACAAGAGTTTATAGATATTACAAAATTCAAATTAAAAACCAAAACTTTGTATTAAAAGACCACACACATATGCAGTGGCGATGCGTGAAATTCTCCATAAGAGAAACCAATACAACATATTGATATTAACATGGTCTGCAAAACGTTCTCATGATAATTACATCTATATATATAAAAATGAATCTCTATTTCCCTTGGTCATCGCATCACGCGTCAACGGCTGGACCGATTTCACAATTTTTTTTTGTTGTGTTTGTTATTGTCAGGAGAAGGATCTTATGAAAGAAAAAAATAAGGAAGTTGAGCAGAACGTTAGAAAATTTAGGAAAGTTAATTTCAGCGATTGTCAGAATGCGCGCTGCAAATTCATAGTTAAGATTTGACAACGTCTGTCAGGTCAGCTAGTTTTATATAAATTTCAAATGGGAAGACGGCAGGAATCGGTTTATGTAGACCCTTCGCACTGCACATATGTTAGTCAGACAGGCATACAGTACAATGCACGCGCTATTTCGCGACCCAATTACGATTGCCGCCTGCACACGCTTCTACACAAATGCAATTACATTACACAACGCAGTGAGCACGCTATGTACACTGCACACGACCGTCCCACAAACCTGAGTAATTACAACGATTTTATCTCGCTGCTGAATCGATATGTTTGGTTTTGTGTTTTGACAAAGATTGAAGTGCGGAAAATATGTGTTGCGACGTTTTCGATGAAGTAGAATAGGATGATAGATTTAAGGGCAGCGATGTCTAAATTTATTTGTAAATGAGAAAATGCAGCTCTGCCAGAGGTCCCATAATGAACTAATCATTCGCCTTTACTATTTTTACCCTTTAGAGATACAGCTGAAAGCGTATATGTGGAAATTATGGTTGTCTCTCTTTCTCTTTGTTCACATAACGTTATTGCAAAAGTTAAGCACGGTATTGTATTTTTATGACCTACATAAATATATCTCGTCTGAAGTTTACAGACCTGTCTAAGGAAAGTATTGGAACATGATCACCAATTAGTAATTTTATACTACCAAATTATTCACGAGTTGAACAATTTGCTAGGGTGGCATTTTCGCAATATTATCTGCCCACACCCTTACGCAAATAGTTGCTAATAACAACTATTATCGTTGTATCTATAAAGTATCAACGCAACAGCTAATGACTCTTGGAACATCAGTAATCAATGTTGTGTTTACCGTCGGCAAACTTTATACAAATTGATTTGTAATTAACGATTTTAATATTATTTGCGCATTTCTCATTAAATTAAATACGTTTTAATTAATAGATACTGTGTTTACATAAATTAATGTCTGTATAAATATATTAGATGATATTGATGTTACAAGTCAATTGAAATGTATCAACACTAAATGGTATGGGTTTGTGAAGATTCATGTTGATTAATCACTTACCGATGTAGGTATGTTATATGGTGATTGTGGAATTATGATTTCAATTATATTATTAACTTCTTAGTAGTTTTAACTTACGTAAATAGAACAGGACATTTAATGTTTACGATTTCACTACTTATGATAAAGATTGCTTTGATCAACAGTTCTTCACTGATTTAATTTATTATTAAGTTTTACAATAACTTTTGTTCATTAATATCATCTCGCTACGGTCTCATAGCTATTGTGGATCGTCAGGGATTAAAGCTTGGACATCTGAATCTAGATCTCTAATGCATTCAGCAAACATGTCCCCGTTACTCCTTCTTCATTAGCATTATTATCTTTAATTAGTTTAGTCTCTGAGGCCAGTGTCACGATGGCCCAATTCTAATGCATTCGTAGAACGAATAAGGTTGAACTAATTGGCAGTAGCTCCTTTAACCTTAGTTAACTAACAATACTTATAATTAGTTGTTTTGTCGATAATATTTAAAACAATTATTAAGGCTAAGGTAGCAACTGCGTCTATTGAAATCACTTGTTTTCTCTAGAGATTAATAATGGTATTAGTTGTAAATTCGGCTTGAATTGTGATGAAATGTTTTGAACTATTTTTTGAAAATAATTGTATACCTACTATACTATATAAACAAAGTACAGATCAATGTTACTAAAAAAAGAAAATGCAACATAATTGACATCAGAAACTATTGATAAACTCTCAAAGCTATTACTGACACAATCAACATATTATAATAATAATAACAATCAAAAAACAATAAAATTCAATATACGCGCATATTTAGTTGCGAACTGGTCAGAAACTCGGTCAATAACAATCAATATTAATTTCGATGAAATGCTTTCTCTAGATTGTTATTATTGACATTTTCAAAATTTTTATTGGAAAGCGTGTAAAATGGTAGTAACACACGCGATGTTTTTAAACTTTATAAATTTTCGATATAATGTAAAGAGATATAGTCATTGAGGCCTTCTCATCAATCTAGAATAGTGATGCAAATATGAAACGATGCTTAATATATCCGAAACTTTTACAGTCTTACTTATAAACTTGTTTTAGCTTTAAGAGGTGATTTAGAATTGTTTAAACAGCTATCAAAAAAAACACCGGTTCCTAGTTTGAACCTTATTAAGAGGCAAGATGGCGGGTTTTGACTTACAGCTGATCGAGTAAATGTGTGTTTTAACTAAGCATAGCTTTGCGAAATTTTTATAAGTAAGACTGTTAATATTCATCTTGATGTCAACTTCTTATGAAATTGACTTCCTGCAAAATACCATCGTAATTGTTCTGCGCCAGTTGCATCCAGGTTAATTTACCTTATGCTTGACTAGAGTGTAATCAAATACTGTTTCCTAGTCAACTGAAGTATTAATAACATTTCTTACACCATGCCGTGATTTCTGTTGTGTAATTCTTCGACTTACGTTACCCGTATCTGAAACCTTGATAAATTTCCATTGTTATAGAGTTTTGTCACTTACGGATATTGACAATAATGACGGAATTCGATTAATGAAATCAAGGGTCGCCATCGGATGTGATGTTTAGCAAGTGAATTAACAACTAAGTTTATTGCTCTGGCGTCTCAAGGAATGGGCTGGCATTAACACAGAAAGTGATTCATACAAAGTGTAGGCAATAAAATGCCACCATTGTGTTGAATTATCTTTTGTACATGTTTTTCCTTTTATTTAGGACAATTCGAGTCATTTACGTGATTATAGGAAATTTGATGTTATAGGAATTGTAAAGGTATTTATAATTCCATACTTTAATATTAATGTCTTATCATTAATCTCACAAGTTTGCTAAAAATAATTTTGTACCCATTTTTTTTATTTAAAATTAAAAAATCATGTCTCGTTCGCGCCTTGTAAATTTTAATTAATTGATTAATTGCGAGTCTTAAATAAAAAGAATGTATGTAATTGTCGGCAGTCTATAAATCCATGTGTTATTTATTGTTCAATGTTGCCATATTGAATTGTGGTCGGCGCAGGCGCAAAAACATGGGTTTCTTCCGTTATGACCATAATCAATTTCAGGAAGTTTATGCGCCATTTACGAGACGATTGCGGTAAAAAATCTAGCAAAAACAACACGTATACTCAATTAGGAATGTTGACAGAGTTGATAGCGCGTTTTCCTTGTGTTTATTGGATGCTTTATTTAATTACACTATAAATAGTTTTTTAATTACTTTGAAGATTTCGTTAAAATATACACTAAGGTGGAACATATGCATAAAGCAGGATATACATTTACAGGTGATAGTATAATGATGCTGTCAACGTTTTAAATAATTTAAAGAAATTTTTTGTATTAAAATTCACGAACGAAAAGTAAATTCAATAAAACGAAAAAATAAATTTTGTTAAAAATAGTAATCTCAACAGACAGGACAAGGAAACAGTACATACAGCTTGTTCCGTAGTCTAACCGTCTCCATAGGGAGCAGTCACCAGACCGACACCGCAACCGCAAACATGCCCGTAATGCCGGCATCTAAAGCGGCAGCGACCGCACGTCTGCGGCTCAAATCAAATATTTCTCCAAAGTTAGGTTCAAGCACACGTCTCGTAGGGGATTTGGGTACGGGTTTTAATTATGTGTTCATTCCTCAGTACAGACTCATTAGTAAGGCTAGTGCTTTTAAGGCTTAATTTATATTATGAGCATAATATTTTAGACGCTGGCTGCATGAAATCACATTATTGAAACGATGTACAAAACTGTTTTTCGGATTTTATCGTGTTTTTTCTTCTATAATTTTCTCCCAACGTTTCGAAGGCTTGCAGCCTTCGTGGTCAAGGGGTACTGAGGAGTTTGTGGACCGAAGTCAATGACAATATCTCCCTACATTTTTACATTTAGATATTTGGTTCTTTAAAATGGACAAAATATAGTTTTATTTCAATATCTAACATTCGCGTAAACATAAGAAATCATTATGTACTGTTTACAAAGTTTACTTCAGTGAATGGGTCCAATCTATTCACCATTCTTATTTATGAGCGTATTAAAAAGTCTTTGACAGTAAATTGCTATTTATAGTTTTCGCAAATCTTTCCATATAATTAGCTCATACATGCTATTCCGCTTTCAGAGCTTGCATTTCGTATGCATTTGCCTCGTACAATTTTAAAAAGTGCAGTTACGTAGCCGGCCCGGCTCGTGCTGCATGTTTAATGGAACCACGCAAGGTATAATGGTCCATAGTTTGCCGTTTGTACGACTCGTGTGTGTAGTTTATTATGTCGGTTTATTTCTGGCTCGAGTCATTCGCTGGTCAAATGTTTATTGATGTTCTCTTGAAGGTATAAAGGAGTTGGTGTCCGTATTTCAGTGATTTCAAATATGAATCAAACGAGATAGGTAATGACAAATACGTTAGAAGGTAAACATCTAAAATAGGTGAAACATTGGTTGCATGTTTTGCGTCACGTAGTACATGGAATTGACAGGGACAACACTATAGTCTACACCCCGCTGTGTTCTATTTTATCGATATGTCCAGCACAATGCAAGTGTAGGTTGTGAATGTTGCTATACAACCACAATGCGCGCAATATTTATTCTGAATACAAATATTCTAGTTCGTTCACCAGACGGCACTATTGATTCCGTCGTTTCCATAAACTCAAAATCACAAGATCACGACCCCGCACAAACGAAATTGTCTAGACTAAGTCTAGACAAACTTTATTTGAGCCAAAACGCTCTCACCCACTATGGTTTAGGACAAAGGGGATCGGTCCAGCAGACCACGTTCATTGGAAAGCATAATTTCGTTAGTCCATTTGCATTCATTTATCCTTTTGTTTTCTAAAATATTTGTCTAGACGCACTCTAACAATGTAAACGGTAATCCTATTTGAACAGATGAACTTTGGAATCAAGTTAATTAGACACCTCTTCCAGATTACTGGTTGGTTTCGTAATAGATTATTTTTAACGCACAGAAGCATGTCCGAAGTTAAGTTTTTTCGCATCCGTCCAAAGAAACTTTATAATCAACAATCCGTGATGTCAGTCATCCGATTCTTTTGCGTCACCTTCGAAAACTTTGATATCTCGAAATTCGCTTTTATTTCTTGCGCTATAAATGCTATCGTGAACGCTGCAGTAAATTTTACGAGTTTCCATTTCGTCAGAACTGTGTGAATCGGCAAAGCCGATTCACGGTGCACTGGTTTCTTACTTAATACGCAATCTGTTATGAGTTACGTTTTGTATGTAGGTTAATGTATCAGATAGTGGTGTCGGTTGTTGGACCGGCTACTTCACGTTAAATGCGTTTTCGTTCTAGAATTAGAATTTTATTGATTTGCGTGCTCTAAATTGTGTAACTCTTGTTTCAGGTACGTATCTGCGATGTGTTTTGTCTGCTTTGTATCAAGTAAGATATTTACATAATGTTATTATTATGAGCAATATGTTTCGTTGATGGTATTTAAAAACATCCGTGGGAATCGAGACCGCATCTCACACTGCACATTGTTGACTAACAAATCTAGCGGAGCGGGATTTGTGTTCGATATTTAATTTATGCGTCATTTGGTTTCGGTCCCCGATTACCGAACGTCGATAAAAACTCGGTCGTGATGCCGCCTCGTCGCTAGCTCGGCCTGACGCACATTTCCCACGTTGCCTTCACGGCATAAGTCACGACCCTTTTTTTCTAGTTCATTAAAATAATTAAGAATCGATAAGTTTGTTTCTGTTTTTGTTCCAGTTTTTATACTAGTAAATGAGTTGAAGGCGCGAAACGCTGTTAGAAATGATTGTATAGAATACATTTGTCTCGGCGTTACATTAGTATGCCGGGCTGATTGTCTGCAATTGATGGCCGCGAATCACTTTCGATGAGTTCCATTCATTGGTGTACTTGAACATTGTGAGGCGTATGAGACCCGGCCGGCACTTCGCGTTGGCATTTAAACCTTCCACGGAGATGTTTAGTAAGCGCACGTGTTCTGCCGAGACGGAACGCAGCACAAAGGTCACTCGGTGAATAGAGACGCCAGCAGATGCTGCGTACACAATGGGATTGTTACACAATAATAATTCTTGGGTCCTGCCGTACTGAATTTGCACTGAATTCTCTCGATGCCTCTTCGCATCTTTCATATTGTTTGCTATTCCAGTATCGATAGCCTTTGCAACCTTTTCATTGTTTATTCAGAGCTTGGAAATAAGCAGCTGTTGTTTTTGCGTTCATTAAATTCCTTTAAGATATTAATGATGCTATTCGAAACGCCTGGAGCATTCATAAGTATTAAGTCACGTGTTTCTATATTGCTTTGTGCATAAAAATGCGTTTGTCGTTCACTATGTATGTTAGCCTGTTAATGAATTCCGTCATTTGAAAACAATTTAGAATTGTTTTTCGAATTCGTGTTCTAGACTGTTCAATTTACTACCGAGAGCGGTCACAAATTGTCCGTTGTTGCCACGGAAGCTGTCGTGATTTGTGCATTGTTTGCCTCGTTCCCTAAACCGACCGGTTCTGTCACAATTTCTCCAACATCCGTTACTTTGACTTGACCTACGTAATACGAGTTATTATGACCTTTAAAATTGTCACTTTGTATTTCTAAAATTTTCCGAATTGAACTTTGCCAGTGGTAAAACTGAACGCTCGTCGTAATGAAGACATATTTACATATCACGGTTTTAATTATAAATCTCGTTGATGCACCATAAATGTGATTACAAAGTTAATTAACGTGAAACAAGTAATGAGCCGAGCGTCGGTGAGATATGATCGATACACCGAAACTTGTACTTACGCTTACCGTTCCGTGTCGGACAACACACGAGATGGTTTAAAAAAGGCGTGTTGTTTGTTTACGTATCTCCGTAGTACGTTCATGTGTAGGTAACGGGTCCGAGACACCGGCAGCGTCGAGTCCGCAGTCAGTCGCGCGCGGCCTTTATATACCTAACATAAATTAACGTTTAAAAACAATATTTATATACTGAGTGAAGTAATAATCAGTGTTGACGGTACTGCGTGCTAGCTCGATCGATATCCCGAAAACGCTACGACGTCCCAGCTGGAAGGTCGAACAACCCTGTGCAATAACTTGCAATAGTCAAATAAGGCTGATTTTAGTGTTACATAGTTCATGATTTTGTGTATGTGAGAATGGATTTGCTTCGTAGACTCTGATATCGAGTTGTGTTTTGTTCTGTAACCTACGGAGTTGTTTGAGTGAGTAATATTTACATTTACATCTCCGGTAATTGTTTGCTGATCTGATTGTAATGCTGTAACTATCGATTTCTTATCGGTCATAAATTGTTGTTGTAAATCGTCATTAAGTACATGCACTGTTATGTTTTAAAAATCATGTTTTATCTTCCGCTCTCGGGGATTTCCTTTGGTAATACATTATTGTATGAGCGATGCAATATTCATTTTATTTATGTTTTCGTACATATGGGCGAGCCGTGTGGTGAGATTCATTATCGTGTTTGTCGTGAATTATCACATTTAACAGATAAGTGACGCCTATTAACGAATTAGTTTCGATTGTGTAGCTAAAAGTCAAGTTTTTCAATAACATACCTTTCTATGAGAACTCTTGCATCATATGAAAACTTTCAGGGTACAAATATAGATATATATTGTGTTGTAATTTCTGTTAAGTGTTCTTTACATTATATTCTACAATCCTAGGCTACCAAGTTAATGCTTCCTACGATCTTCGGTGGGTCATAACTCCACCTTCCCACACTGAGACTTTCATTTCACTCAGTTTGGAATATGTAGTAATAACAATTAGAATCCTAATTAACTTCTATTGTATTTAGATCTAAACATTACTGAAAGACTAACTACGCCTACCTGTCTTAAAGATCACAAACCATGTCTTGGTACAGTCTAACTTCTCCAAGCGTTAAACATGCGTTATGACCTGTGTCTACATTGATTCTAGAAAAATATTCATTTACTATATCTCTTCATTATTTGTATTCTCATCTATAGCACTCGACCACATCTTTAATATCTTATGATTATTAGAATTCACATGTATACTATTTGTCTTCTGTAATATCTCACATTTCTTCAATCACATCTAATTGCAAACGAGTCTGGGACGGTGGTAATAACACCTCGATGTTCACATTCGGGTTCTCACCCCCGGCTCCCCGGGTCGTCGGCATCGTGTGCGAACCGAAGGGTGCGTTACCCTCTCTGCCTCAATGGAAACGCAGCGCGGTCGACAACCCTATCTATTAAATTCGCACTGAAATGCTATTTTTCAATGTCCTTGGATTCTGATAATGCACCTTATATCCAAACGGTTGATAGGGTAAAGTAGCTTTTATTGATTGTGTAGCTTTCGATTTTCGTAATCAATCCTGTGTTTAATTTGCAGTGAAAAAATATTTTTTAATTACCTTGGATTCTGATAATGAACCTTATATCCAAAGAGTTGATAGGATGAAGTAGCTTTTATTGATCGTGTAGCTTTCGATTTCCGTAATCAACCCTGTGTTTAATTCGCAGTGAAAAAATATTTTTTAATAACCTTGGAATCTGTTAATTGATAATGAACCTTTATTAACATCAATTGATAAAGTGAAGTAATATTTATTGGTTTTATATCTTTTGATTTCCGTGGTAAAAATTATCTTTGATAATGATTTCTTATGTTAACGCGAATGTTAGACTTTGAAATAAAACTATTTTGCGGATTTTATTGCGGTTTCAAATTTGGATTCGCGTGATTTTTATTTCGAAACGTCGGAAGAAAATTATAATATAAAATTCTTAAAATAGTTTTATTTTTATAATCTTTGATTCGCAGCAAAATACGACGAATTTCAAAAACCTTGGAATCAAATAAAGACTACTTACGTCCAAAAAAATATAGTGAATTAGCTTTCATACGTGATAATGTTGTTTTTGTAGCATTGGTGAATTCTATGTCTATTAAATTCGAATGGAAATACGACGATTTTTAAATAGCCCTAGAATCTGATAATGAACCTGTACATTTAAACAACGACTGATAATGCACTAGCTTCTACAGATAGTTTAATTGGTTCCTATATCTTTCGATTTTGGTGGTAAAGATTAGATATCTAATAATGCATCGTAATATGTTTTATTTTCGCACATGATTAAAACATTACAAAATTACGTTTGTACAAAAGATATTGGCAAATTGGAAACGTTAAAACTTTCGGATTTCTTTTTTCGCATTTAATTTTACGCGATGGCGCTTATGTAGCAAACGTTATAGATATTATTTGAACGTAGAAATTTTAATTTTCGAATTTGAATTTGAAAAATCCTGTTTTGGCAAATGAATCAATGTCTTATCTCGACCGATTATATCGGGTGTCGATTATCGGTATTGCGAGTTACTAAATAGTTGTTATCTTATCGCTGCATGAATAAGTAGCTAGTTAGCCGGCGCTTGCTTTCTTGTGCGCGCTTTCACTGGCCACGTGCGTTATGTGACATGATATCAACGGATTTGTAATACTTAACGGGGGTTTCGACAAATGTCGAAGCAATGACACTGGAAGATAATCATTTCGACTTTATTTGTTGATGTTACCTTGCACTTATTAGTTTATCGTGCAGTTTAATATAAAATAGAGCTATAGGTTTTGTTGCGTATTTTACTTGTACATAGTATTTACTTATTCCGTATATTTATAAAAGTATATATCAATCTTCGTTCTATTGTTGGTTCGAATAACTCCAAGCAGAATTATTTTAATTATTTAATTAAGAACTGTAGAAAAAATTGACTTCCTAAACGAACCCAGCACATCTTCGAAGGTTAATGTTCTTGACGGTTCCTTAAGCGGATCCGCTAATGAATACCGAAACGACAGTAATTATGAGTTTGAATTCAACGCTTATTAACTACGGATTGATTGCAATGCATTACGTATGCATCAATTAGATTGATAGCCGCTAATTACTGTAATCTGCGTGTCCAGATGTTGAGAATTTTACTTTCACTCTGTGTGAGATATGTTAGAATATTTATTTTATGTTTAAACTATTTCCTTCAAGCAGATCTTAGACCTTCAAGAAAGATTGAACTAAAAACTACGTTGAATGTTATTATTTTTTATCAATTTAAATTTAGAATAGATTCACCATATTAAGAAAGTCAAGTCTAATCCAAAGTATAGGTGACGGGTCGTGAGTTCGTTGACTGTCAGTTTCAATGTCAGTATGGTTTGATATGTATCGCGTGATTTATTGAATGTGAGCGGTTTAAATGTTGCATTTAAAGCTAGTTTTCTATTCTGTCTGTTTTTGTTAATACGAGTGTAAATTTTTTGGGGTTTCTTATTGATAATATTGTAGGTAATGATTATTTTCGGGTTATCTTTATCCTGATTCTTGGTCAAGTATTTTGATATTTATTATTAAGAAAACTGTGTAAGAAATGTATTATAGCAGGAAATAAATTAGTCATTCAATAAGAAACATTTTTATATCTTATTTTAGAAAATGAAATGTTCTACCTGGTAGAATCTACCATATTGATTTATGGCTTTTAGAATATGAGCTTAATTTAATGAAAAGTGGAATAATAAAATATTCAAATCATAAATATTAATTTTAGAACGAATAGACTCACGAAATTAATACAATAGTCAATGGATTGCAAAGTGAAATCGCGTTAGTCACCCGAAAGCAGTTCCAATGTCATTTCATCTCACTGCCAAAGTTTGACGGTCAATAAATATTGACGTCGAGGTTGCGTCAATAATAATTGTCCGCATTGTATTGCTGTTTTCAATGCAAAGTGTGATTTATGAAATTTGAAATTATTGTAATTAATGTCAATGAAATACCTTTATGAATCAAGTAAATATTAGAAACTATTTCCACAATAGATAAAATATTGACAGCGACTAGTAGGTATAATCAAATTGCCGGCGTATTTACAATGTTCAGAATCATTTTAAAGTTAAATATGGCAATTATTTTTGCCCAATTTAATCACAGAATTAAGATGACAACTGACAATTAACTACAACACAGAAATGACGTGTAACAACTGCTCCTTTCGTTCTCTCGTACAATTCACAAACATGTTGATTTAAATTCATTTTACGTGTACAACGTATGTTTAACGTAAAACGGTCAAATCTGAAGTGTAGTGACTGCCCGTTTCACCTCGTTTCGTATTCCGGGAAGTGTTCTCGTGTGATGTGTAAGAAAGTATTATTTCCCGGTACTACAGGCGTATAACTTAGCATGCTTAATATCAAACTTTCATCGAAAAGGAACTAAATCGCGAATCATATGAATTAATCATGTCGGAGAGGTCAAAATTGTTTGTATAATATATTGATGTCTAAGTTAAATAGTTTAATGTTAGTTTCAAAACGTATTTATGAATATATCTATAGGAAATTACGTCTTCTATATCTTTTAGGTTTGTGAACAATAGGTTGTGAATATTAATTCGTTCCTGCCATTTCTTAACGCGAAATCTAAATAATAATTTTTGCTATTAATGGATAAAATTATCGGAAATCTCATTAATAATTCAAAGACTATGTATCTTTATAATAATAAACTAATACTGAGAAGGAAGGGAAGTTAGTTCTATAGACTTACAAATAAAGAGTTACATTTACCATTAATGGCGACTGGTGTACGGCCATATCTTCCTGTGGTAGTGTGCCTTAGAGCGTGACTCCTGTTTAAAAAAACACTACGGTATTACCAATCTATTTTGCACTTTTTATTCTGGTCTCTAGGGTTTATAATAGTCTAACTCGGTGTTCCGATTAATTGAATTTGTTTGGAACAACATTGTCGTAGGAAACCATAATGGTGGGTACATTGAGCAGTTTGGTTGTAGTGATCGGATTAAATTTATTTAATATGTTTTTCTTCTGAGAAGTGTAGACGAAGATTTCTAAGTTAGGGTCATTGACAAAAATTAAAAATTTTATTGTAGTCTTTTTTACTCTAATTTAATAGCAACGTGCCTTCCTCCTATATCGTTTGTTATCCACTATTAGAAAACCTAACTTCATGTTTGTAGTTACTACCTAACAGATTGCTTGCTATAAAATGTTGTACTTTTTTAACATCTTAACCAAAGTTTTATAATCAAAAAACAAACCATGTAACAAAGTTACAACCAATTCAAATAAGTTTATCCTTATCATTATTGTTAGTCATAACTGAATTATCCTCAAGAAACTCGGACGTGGTTATCCATACTTCACTTGCGCTGCCACTTCGTATCATTATCAATTGAAGCTCATTACTAACAAGGTCTGCAAATTGTTGGCCACTTTTTTTCTGTAACTGTAAAACATTGTGTTATCTCTGCGGTGTTGGAATCTTTGTTATTCACTTGGTCACGTCTTGCTTGTGATTTGCCAGTCGATTGTGTTTTATTAACCTTCCGGATCTGCTTGTTTAGATATTGCTGTGCATCTTTGTGTATTTAAGCGTTTGCGTTAATAGGTTTTGCGTCATTCGTTCATTCATTCGTTAGTATTTACTAGATTATTAAAATTGAGCTAAACAGCATAATTTCAACTCCGAGGCGTTTCGTGATTTATATCTTATGTATAGGCCCCGCTGTTCCGTCTCGAAGGTACTTCAGAAGCTAATAAGGTCCCTACGTCAAAAGCAAATATCAATTCGATTTTTAGAAAGCTGTTCGCCTCTACATTGAAATATGCCTCTCCTAGGCCTATACAGCCTATTGACAGATTCAAGCTCCAATACACGAATGGATTTTCTATTTTCACTAATATTGTTGATCTTATTCAGTACTGGATATGCCACTAAAGCAGCAGTTATAATTGTTTGTCAATACTTAAAGTTACTTAACCTTTAAACGATTCAAGCCAAGCAATCGAATAACAGCTTAAGTGATTTGCGCATACCAAATCCGTACTAATCCTTGCTAATGCGTATAATTTGAGCATCACTAGCGAATATGCTAATCTAATACCACAGTTCACTCAGGCTTCTTCGCAGTCTAGCTAAACTTGTCTCTCGTTTAACCTAACCCCTTAATTGAGTTTGGTTCGGTCCGCAAAATGAACTGCAATTACGTAATTCGCATTCGTCCCATTTGGAATCTATTTACATATTCAATTGTTTCCACTTCAGTGCAGGAGTGTAGTCCATTAGGGTTTCGGATTTTACTGAACGCTCTTCAAAAGCTTAAATTAAAACCCTCTCGTGGTTTGAATCTGGTTTTCGTAATCTGAGTACTTGTAATTAGTACGGTACTTATAAAGCTTACAAAATGGCCGATGAGCATGCATCTACAGCCATTTAAATACTTAATTTTAGCTCTTTGTGAAGATATACTTCAAATGCATGTTTAATTCTTAACTCAATAATTTTCCAAATTCAATGTTTCACTGTTAAGGAATTAGACGAAGTTTCTTAAGTTAGGGTTTAAAAAAACAACGATACAGATGTCATTTGTTTGACACTTCCAAAGATAGTTAAAAGTTTTATTGGTCTGTCAGACGTAGTTAAGAAATTGTTTTGGGGTATTATTGTGAAGTTGCATTCGGACTGGAAAATGTTTTTGTGTAGTTTCATGAAAAACTTTCCTTGTTTTCGTAAAGTTATGATTGAAGTGAATTTGATTGTCAACTTTTGGTGGATAAAACATGTATCTTTCTTCTTAATTCAATTAAATTTTCTGTTCTGTGTTAAACAATAATATATGTGGGCAACGTCCATTGAGAATAGCGCAGTGCTTTAAAATCTATACATATTATAACACAGAGTCCCTTTTTCTGTCTATATGTTATCGATTTTCTCAAAATCTACTAATCCGATTTTTATGTAATTTTGTATGGAGATAGTTTAAGACCCTTGGAAGGTTATAGGCTACTTTCTTTCCTTGGCAAATATGGACTAATAACTAAAAATATAATGACTTTTATCCCGGCAAACTAAACTACTAACAAAAACTAGTTCATTATAATTTTAAGTCCTAAGACATTTGCCTACTCTTTATATTATACAGTTTGTATTATAAGCATCAAGTTAGTACCTGGTTCGCCTCGTCCTTCACTTGTATCAAACAATCTCGCGTTGTTTTTTGTTTTTATACTCATTAACCACAATGGGTCCAAGTTCGTAGAATTTTAAATTTACTTTGAACATCTGAGATGTTGCTATCTGAAATTTTGCCTAATTATTAAACTAGTTTTCCTCCCGACTTTGCCAGCGTTGTTGTCAATTACCACGGAGTAATAGAATAAGTAATAGTATGAATGAATGAATGGGTAAAGGAATATCCCTAAGATTTTTTATACATTATACGAGTACATGTTTGATGTTTATATTCCAAATCTTATCTAAATTCATAAGCAGTATCAGCGTTTATTTCTTACAAACATCTTCTACAAACTTTCAAACAAACATTTGCATTTACACTAGCTTTTGTACGCGGTATCGCCCGCGTGAAAAAGTTTTGCTGGTATAATATTCCTGCTATGCATTTCATCGATAAAGTAGCATATATCATTCCTAGAGTTCTCAAACTCTGCATACCAAATTTCATCGAAATCGGTTCAGCAGTTCACTGTGAAACCGTAACAGAAATACTTTGGCATTTAGAAGTATAGATTAGATATTTATAAGAGTCTAAATGCCGTCGCATCTCAAGTGTTATCCATTAGTAGGTGCGATCCAAAATAGGACAATGAGTGGCTGAGTTGTCACGGCAATTAACGGTCCAGGGTTCGCTTCCGGTGCGGTTTATATTTGTATCGTTGATAGATGGGAGTGCATCTAATTCTGTGAGGGTGGGACTATTTTCATTTAACCATTTGAAAGTGGGGTGTCGTTCTGAAATAAACGTGAACTTTTAACCCCTCGAAAGCTTAAATAGGGACTGGGAGGGTTATTAGGTATAAATCTAGAATTTATATAAACGTTTATTATTTTAGAGGGGAGAATATGTTATTTAAATAGATTTATATATTCATGCCATTTCACTGTAAAGTTCTAATTAGAACTTATTTTTCAAGTACTATTCAGTCGTAAATCAAAAGGTATATTTTTTTTTGGTTAGTAAATATTTAAATTATTTTTCAACTACCTATGTCATTAATAAATGACTAATAATTGAGAAAAATATTTGAAAAATGTTTTAAATATTGACTACAAGAACAATGTTAATTAAAACAGGTCAGCTGTAAAATCCTACTTTTTGACTTACGCCCTAATACGTGGGAGTCATTGATGTACTAGTGTATAACCGTGTATAGTGATACAAATACAATAAAGTAAATAAAGATACTTTCCAAAGTTACTCGCGCTATCAATACAACTATAACTATAAAGCTAACTATATATTTATAACGAATATGAACTACTCATATTAAACCATGGCCATAAAGAAGCTCCATCATCGGCGTTGTATTATAAAATGTTGAGAGGAGCTATGTTTAAGCCGGGTCGTTAATAACCGATAATATCGCTGGAGAAATGGTTTGTATTACAGCTCACCTACAAAACACGCCTACTGATGTTGCGCACGCGCATTGTACGTTGTTATTTTATGTATTATGTAGAAGCAATTTTGGTGTGGTTTTATAACGTGTATTGCACTTAGTAGTCTATCAGAAATATGATAGAGTTGATAATATTCGGAATATTATTGAGATGTACTTAATATTAGGGATGTGGTTATTAGGGGCTATATTTTCTTAATTTAAAAGTACAATTGAAGGACGTTATGAATATTTATAACGAACCAGTTTTTTTTACTTCGAAACTGTTTCGGTATTAAGAAGTAAATACATATCTGTAAAATAAATATTTATAAAAATAAAAGTCAAATAGAAATTCATGTTATACATAGTTAAAACAAGATTCTATTATTATTTCTGTATATAAGTTTAACGTTATTTTAATTTAAATCAAGATCTTAAACCATTAATTTAAAGTCTATTTTTATGCAAACATAATTTTGTTTAATCACAATTAAAGACTTCTTAAAGTATTTATTTGCAAATTTATCATACTCTTTCACACATGACGACACGAAAATCATGGCTTACGTTATGCGATGTAGAGATTAACATTGCCTCTTGACCCGGCACATGTTGTTTGCTATCCGTTTAATCTTTACTATTTATGTACCATGAGACAAGATTTAATTTGCATAGTGTGTGACTGCAAATATGCTTGTACTTTTATGCTTAGGCAAAGTGATTATGGTAACTGTGAAGGAAAACATCGTGAGGAAACCTGCACATCTGAGAAGTTCTCTATAGAAATTTCGAAGGTGTGTGAAGTCTACCAATCCGCACTAGGCCAGCGTGGTGGACTAAGGCCTAATCCCTCTCAGTAGTAGAGGAGGCCCGTGCTCAGCAGTGGGCAAGTATATAATACAGGGTTGATATTATTATTAAAGTGATTATGTGTGCTAAAGTTTGCTAAGGCATACATTCCGGTCCTATGTCCCCTAGATTGGGCTGAGAGCATCTACAGTAACTTTCTATTTCGCACGGTCTTGAGCTGCCTGCTTGATTTCGTTCTGTCTTCCCAATACTACGCTTCGTTGATCACAGTGCGTTGCTAGGTTTGTTCAGGACAGCTTCGTTTACGTGGTAATAATGATAAGGCACTAATGAATACCTTTATCCTCGTAGAGGTAAAGATGGATTAGCGAATCCAAGCTTCGCTAAGTTTTTAACAAGCCTAGATTTGATAGTCTTGCGCCATATTGGTTGCAAATTCTAGTCTCCAGCAACGTAGGTGTTTTTATTTATTTGGGATTTCTTACAGATATATCAATGAAGTTTGTACTTGTAGGAAACTAATAAAAATGTTGTAGTGCAGTAGATTAGTAGCTATTATTAACGGATTATAATTAACATAAAAAAAATATTGATAAAAAAATAAATTAATGTTATTGATATTTAAAAGAAGATTCTATTTGATAAATTCATATAAAATTTTCTCTGCTTTATTTTACATTCAAATTATGAATTATGGGGTTCTAAATCAAAGTTTTTTGCCCAGTACAGAATTTGGTATAAATATGCATAAACCTGTTTACTGATGGCCATAAGCTTTCATTTACAAAGAGTTGTGATGTCATCGTGAGTCATGACTATCTAGATAGGTTCGCGATTTTTCAAAATCATAATTACCTACTCTTATTGCACGAAAAGGGATAGAAAAAGGCATAAACTATTGTCAATTTTTTAACTGAATTCGTTCTATGTATATATTTGCCATCGTAAAATAGGTAAAAATTTTGTTGAAAGAAACAGCCAAAAGTATTTTTTGTCGTTAATTCCGACATCTTTAAATATAAGACCGGTTTTCCCCAATCATTAGTATGATTGTTAGCTATTTGATGGGACCTGTATCCAGTTTTTTAGTATATTTATAAATGTTTGTAGTTGATTTGGTAGATTTTGATTCGTACATAACATTTTGAAACCGTCTTATAGGTAACATTATATTTATTAGGTGTGAAAATAAAAGTTTTGTTTTGGTTTCGAAGGTTCACAGTTATACGTATATTGTTATTTATTAGCTATTAATTTAATAAAGTAGTAAATATAAGAAATTAATTTAAAAATGCAGTAAATACCTAAATTGCTAAACGACGAATGGTAAACGCGCTAAGCAGTAGAAATACCATAAAAAAATGACAACACAGTAAGTAATATACTTACCTACATAAAGAAAGACGAAATTAGTCCCTCTAAATATATAAAATGTTAGTACTATTGATAAATATATAATGTGATAGATTAAACGCGCCACAATATTCAGTGTTGAATGTATCAAGGTGTTATTTGAACAAATGTTTTTATTTTTCGGCTACGTCAGTTGTGCATACAATGTATACAAAAATATGATTTATCTATTTTGTAGTGTTATCAAGGACTTTGGAATTCTTCAACTAAAGCCAGGATAACCTTAATCAAAAATATAAAATAGGTATATATTATGCTCTTATAGATTATTTAGGTTTATATAAGCTAAATTATATAATTGTATTGATACTAAATTTTTTTTTTACATGTACTTATAATGTCGATTATTAACGTACAATCGGTCACGGCTTCGCTCGCGTGAAAGCCTTTCCTACTACAAAAATGGCTAAAACACTAGGATTTCAGCCACGTCTGTTTAAAAAATCAGATTTAATAATTCAATTATTTCCCACGGGAGCAAATTACCGGAATAAAAGTAGCCTATGTGTTAAAACAGGACATGCCCTAATCGTGTGCCAAACTTCATCCAAATCCGTTAAGTTATTTCTGCGTTTTCTTCAAACAAACATCCAAACATTTAATAAACTTTCGCATTTATAATCGAATTTATGTTAGTAAGATTATACCTAATCAAATAAATTTTACCAACATCAAATTCATTCATGAAGCCATAACGATGTCTCACACTTATTTGCATTTCGAGTTATGTCACAATAGCCCTGTGTTTATTTTCAATTTAATTAATTCATGCGTTCGTCACGGACCTTGATGTTTTAATAAATTAATTTATCAGTTTCATTATCATTAACCTGTTTTCGTAATGTATATCTGTGGTGAGCTTTGCGGTTGATGGACAATAGAATTATTTCTCTAGCGGTTTGATATCGGCTTAAATCAATTTTCTAAACGTGAACTGTGAGGTTTTGATATTGATACCAGACCATAAATTGATATAAGATTAGGTATTGATTACAATTTACATCATCATCAGCCCTGTATTATATATTGGCCCACTGTTGGGCACGAGCCTCCTCTACTACTGAGAGAGATTAGGCCTTAGTCCATCACGCTGACCTAGTACGGATTGGTAGACTTCACACACCTTCGAAATTCCTATAGAGCACTTCTCAGGTATGCAGGTTTCCTCATGATGTTTTCCTTCACCGTTAAAGCAAGCGATAATTCACAAAGAATACACGCTAATACGCTATTGCCGCTTAAATTACATGAGTTCTTCGAAATTAAAATTTGTAGCTATAGGCTGAAAGGCTCATTTTCATTATATGATTCTGTCCAACCATTCGAGGATAATGTCGCCAAGTTGTTTTAAGTTTGTCAACCTATACTTGACCTTTAGAGAGACAGTTGTTCGAGCCACGAAGGCGGCGGCACACGTTATGTTTGAAGGTAGATGTTATCTTGTATAAACAGGTCGCATTGTTGCTAAGTGAATTTTAACTTGCAATGTAAGTAGGAGGCGTGTTCCGCAACAGCGTGGTACCTGATAATGTTTCGCAAAACTGACTTTTGTTACAAAAAGTGTTCTACATATTTGTATCTTCGATATTTTTTGGTTTTTAACTCGACATAGCAGAGTAGTGTGACATTCTCTGAAAGAGAACCCGACAAGATATCATCATCAGCCCTGTATTATATACTGTCCCACTGTTGGGCACGGGCCTCCTCTACTACTGAGAGGGATTAGGCCTTAGTCCACCACGCTCGCTTAGTGCGGATTGGTAGACTTTACATACCCTCAAAATTCCTAAAGAGAACTTCTCAGGTATGCAGGTTTCTTCACGATGTTTTCCTTCACCCTTAAAGCAAGCGATAATTCAAAAAGAATACACACATTTTTTTATAAAATCAGATGTGTGTGCCCATGTTTTTTGAACCTGCGAACATTCGTCTCCGCAGTCCGCTCCACACCCAAATAGGCTATCGCCGCGACAAGATATAGGTACTACAAATACGCATAAATAACTTTTGAACATAATACAATTATTATGTTATGACCCTCAATGGCCGTACTATGTGTAAGATAAACGCAATACACTGTCTGTTGTAAGTAAGTAGAATGGTTTGGTGTGTGTGTGTGTGTGTTTGGTCTTTATCTGGCCTCTAGTAAGTTAACTAAAACAGTTTTATTTATAAAATTTTAGGGAAGCTATGCTTAGTTACAACACACATTTACTCGATCAGCTATAAGTCAAAACCCGCCATCTTGCCTAGCTAGGAACCGGTGATGTTTTTGAAAGCTATTTAAGCAATGCCAAAAAACCACCTATTAACGCTAAAACAAGTTAATAAGTAAGACTGATAATGTCGAAAGAGCTAATAAGGGTGAGGTATAAATTATGCAACAGTAAATCTAATTAGTTGTGGATAGTAAGAACTAATAAGGCAATAGTATCTTGAGTATTTTGACTGTTTACCCTATCATTGAAATCAAATTGGAAACTATATATAAATTTAAAAATACAATTTACAAACTGATTAAATACTTTTTACAGTTAAACTGCTCTTAAAAGTGATTATACAAATTCCGTAATAGCGGCGGATTTTTTGCAAAGTTGGCAATCCAACGCGATGGTTATTGTTTGTTAATGTTATCCCACCGATTCCAATGAATGTACACATTGTTGCATGTTTGCACTTTCGCCTAAAATTAAACGTTTTAACACGTGATGTTAACGTAAACAAACACGTTTGACGGGATCACTTGCGGGAATACGGTAATTGATAGGCGATTTGTACTTTGTGAGTTACGTTTTGTATTATTTTGGTTTTGTAGACTTGCTACGTTGAATTCAAGAATCTGGGTGATATTCATTTCATTTGTTTCCATCTCGGAGGTAATCAATATCTTAGAAACTATTGCTAATAAGGTAGTCTTAGAAAAATTATGATTAAAAATTATAATTGAGTAACGACTACATTTATTAATCATTGTCTCAGTTTTACTAGTGTATGAAGTTTGAAAATTATGAAATAATATGAATTTTGTCGTTTTGGTCAGTGAAAAATGTCTTTATTTCGTGTTCAAAACCGACAACCATTACTTTAAATCAGCACGCTAAAGCAATTTTAGAACGAATTACTTATAATTTTGTTAATAATATTACTTATATAGGCAAAAACAGTATGACCTTCAAAAATTATTATATACTACAGCAAAAACTAAACATTAAACTCGTCAATGTCGAAATATTTACAACGAAACTCAGAACTATAACTCCAAAGGAAAAAAGTATTTCAATAAATTTATAAATCTTGTTTAAAAATGGAACGCATAAATATTGTTGAGTCATGGGAATTTCGATTTTAGTGTGTCATTCGCATTTGGTGTTTTGAATCATGGAAAACAGTACTCTCTGTCATATAATGTAGAGTTGTTAGTTATATTTCACCTATGGTATTAATCAATAACTATCGACGTAAGATTAAAGTTGGGTTTTCTAACGCCCGAAATTAATAATGTATCTACTATCCAAGACAGAAACCTATCTTAGATTGCCGACTATCTTTCGATTGGTCTCCTATCGGCATGCCGATATCCTAACTCGCCTATCCTTGCTTGCCTTCAACGATAGATCGCTGGCAATCCTTTCCAGATGCGTTCCCTCCTGACCATTCCATTTTATGCAGAATATTCCATTCGTAAAAAAAAAATACTTTTTGTATTTTCAATACAAACTATTCGTTTCAATATTTGCCTAATTGCGAAAAATAAGACTTGGAGTAATAAAAAATATTTTATGTATTTTAGCCCTCAAAAGAAATAATTAATAATTAGTACATGTCATATTTAAGATACAAACTTTTAATTAGTTTCAAAATGGAACGTGAGTAATGTGGTTGCTGACATATTTTGACACTGAAGTTATAACATTGTTCATAATATATTAATAAATCTTTAAAGGATTTAGTTTTTAGTATGAAGTACGCAGTAAACTTGGTGCCATATAATAATAATTGGACTCTGTACACATTATCCAGTGTTATGGAACAAATTACAATTCCGTTATACATAATTGTTGCATAACTTTAACCGTTTATGCAGCGCACGCAACGGAAGCTCTCAAAAGTTATCAATTTTAGCCGTTTTTGGTCCCATTGGTCATAGTGTGATGATATACATATACTCTATAATAGCCATCCTCAATGGGCTATCCAACACTACAAGAATTTTTCAATTCGAACCGGAAGTTCCTGAGACCAGCGCGTTCAAACGAACATACTCTTCAGCTTTATATAATAGTATAGATAATGTATGGAAATTTTGCCTGTTTCTATGTTTTAACTTTCAACTAATAAAACTATGTTAATTTGTAATTATTATTTTGAATTACAAATGTAGGTAAGCAATAAAATAAATAGCAGTGATTGTAACGGTATTTTATTTTACTAAGTAAGGAAGTTATTTGTTAATGCTGTTCTTTCTCCAACATCTTGATTCTCTATATTGTTCTCATAATTAATAATATCAGCAGTGGATAATTCCACTTGGGTTGGAATTTCCTCTAGCCTGTGATTCCGACAAATATTGTGCAAAACTGCAGTTGCAATTATTATTGTTTGAACTTTAGGTGAAGATAAACGCAATGTCAATGCAATCACAGGGAAGCGACGTTTCCATGTACCAAATGTCCTGAAAGAGATAATATAAATATTTCCTATTCCTCAGCAAAAGTTGATGGAATGGAGAAACACCATAGTTCCTGAAAAAACGATGCAATTGCCCCTTGCCTATCTAATAGTTCGGTAGGTACGGTATTTTTTGTAAATAATGTCAAAAATTATTTACCTTGTACATAGAAGTAACACGAATATACGAGATCAGTTTAACTAACAATGATTGGCAAGCAGATTTCGAAAGCCTAATCCAAACGTGAAATCAAACTCATCCAGGGTCTGCATGTAGTTAACTCTTTTCATTACCCGTGATGAAGCGCGACTTTCAGTTTCGCTATCAGTATCGCTAGTCCCTCCAAATCATTGTCGTCACTGTCACTAGAGAATATGGATATTTCCATTGCCTTTTCGTTTCCCTTAAAATCAGTGTAAGCGATATTCAAAACATATTGAGTAAACTGAGGAATTGGTCCGATTGGAAAATGCGATTGTTTACAACAATCAAATCAAATGTCAAAACGGGTAGATAGAGTATTGGCAAGCGTAAACTGTCATTTTCAAACAGAGGGTAATCTATGATCTGTAATCCGTCCTCTCAAAGATCGATTATTGCTAGAGATAGCTTACTGAATCTATGGATTGGTTATTGGCATGCTTTATCCATAAAAACGAATGAATTATCAATCTTAGATGGCATACATTGGATTAGGATTGGTTATTAATTTCGGGCGTAAGTAATTACTGCGAAAGTTTCCGATCGCTTGCGGGTAGTACTTGGATTGGACGCGATGGGTGGGAGGTCTTCCTATTAGTGATATAAAGCACCTAATATCAGTCGTAGTATGATAACAAACTTTTTAAAGTTTGGTCGGTAGAAACATTTTCTGTTCGCGTAATAATAACTTCTTAAGATTCCACACCGTCCTGACTGCATATGTCAACGGGGCCTCAAAATAATCCTAGCATTTTTAACCCTGCCCAAAACATCATAAAAATGATTATTGAATGAGTGACGTGTAAACACATCTTCAGTAAGCTTTAGTTGGATTGTGGAGACGAATGACTTTGACCCGTTAATAATGCAGCCACCGGCAGACGCCGCAGGCCTTGTCCTGCGGTTTGTCCGTAACATACATCTTTATTGACACTCGGTTACTACTGTTTTGCTATAGTCACTAGGCGTAGGTATATTGTTTATTGAATCGAATTGGAAGTGTTTTTGATTTCGACTTAGGATTATCCCGAAGATGTAATGTAGTTATTCGTACCCAAACGTAGACAACCGCTTGATTATTGCTGCTCGTCTATTTATTTGTTCGGCCTTTACGAAACGGCTGAATCGATTTTGATGGGAATTTTATCATCAGAAAACTTTAAAACGATGCGAAGCATTTTAAAACAGTATTTACGTCGATTAAGGAAGCATAAGCGCGTTTCAAATATATTTTTTGAACACGTCAAATCGATTCAAATGTTTATTTTGTTCAGCAATACGGATGGATTAATTAAACCGCTTTATTTTAGACCTGTATTTATGTAATTGTCTCTCACGTTTTGTCCTTGGTTGCATTGTAATTGTTCGTATTATGTCACAACTTTGTAATTTATCGTGGAGTTACTAGAAATTTTGTAATAATATTTTATTGTATTGATAGAGTTTTGAGAACAGATAAAATAATGAACAAAATAATTACATCATGTGATTTTTAGTTAAAATTGCAAACGGTGCATTGCTCAATATTTATTTTGTTTCCAAAATTTCAAAGCCATTAAATTCTCAATCGTGTGAAATATTAATTTCGACATGTACTGATTGCTATTAATTTTAATGTGAAATTTACAATAACGATGTCGTGAACCGCTTACTAGGTTCTTATTATTTTATAGGTTCCAATAAGATATACTTTGTATAAATACAATTAAATGACCTCAAACTAACACCTATAGTTCCATGAAAATTCATACAGGAAAATCTAACGAAGGACTGCGTACATTCCAGTTGAAATAAAGTTATAGAAATACAAACACGTGCGTAGAAATCCGAAGCGTTACATAAAAAATATTTTATTACCCTATAAACAACAATATTACACACAAAAACTATAAATTCTGAAATTTGATAGGTTGATTTTTTTTTTGATTGTGTTCTATATATTCTACAATATGCACATACATATGTAATAAGTACTAAAACGTATATAAAAATATTAAACGAAAAACTTACGACATGTTGTTTTCGCTATCAGTAACACACGATAAGCTGTTTATACCTCGTTGTAAACATTAATTAAATTATGAGCAAATAGATATTCTAATATAAGAGTATTTCGTTTACAAGAAAACATAGTGTCTATACGTATGCTTAGGAAGTCCACGTACGGATACACATCCGTACAGAAGTGTGAAAGCGACTTTCACTCGATATAGTTCAGATGTGTGGGGTCAAAGGGCTCTACCACACGTGGGATGAACTCGTGTTATTTTGTTTATGGTAGCAGTTCTGAACGCGGTTTGGTTGATTTGTTTTTAAAGACTCGACAAAACCGAATTAAGAGTTATATTATCGACCAATACATAATAATTGAGCCATACATTAATATATTATGTATATGCTTTTTTATGTGTACGACAAAGTGACTTACACTAGAGGTGATGGTACCGAAGTATGTAGTTCCAACTTTTCAAGTTTGCAGTCAATAATTAATTTAAATCGAACTATTTTTCGTATTTTATCGCGGTTTTTCATATTATGATTTTTTTCCCTACCTTTTGAAGACTGCAGCTTTCATGGTAACTGGGCGGTAAACTTTATAGTTCTAAATGATGTGTAAGTCTCAGGAACTTACATTTCGTCCAATTATAACCGCTTTTAACGATTAAATATTATAAAAACATACATACTCACACCTTTTATCCCGGAAGGGGTAGGTACAGAAAAACCCAACACTACTGTCCGACCTGGGAAGCGAACCTGAGACCTGAGGACCGCATTCGTACCGTAATACGACTACACCACTAACATCAATATTATTAAAGTAGAGTATGAGTCAGCATTTTTTGTTTACATGACTCATTTACCACAGATCTACATGTTACATAATATATTCTTTTTTACGTAATTCAGGCAAGCGATTATAATGTGACACCAATACACGAATGTAGTTAGTCATTCATATCTGATAAGGGTACCATGGTATACAGATTTGGTGTGGACAATGCCATGCTAGGATGACACATTTTACTATGAATGACTAATGTTTGTACAAGGATTCATAGATAATTAGATTCTTTGATACTCTCGAACTAAGAACGTAATTAAAGTGTGGGCTATAGTAATAATGACTGCCTCGGTGGCGTAGTTGTATTGCATGTCCGGTACAATAGCGCTCTGAGGTCCTGGGTTCGAATCCCGGGTCGGGCAAAGTGATATTCGGGTTTTTCTGCTCGGTATCAGCCCGGAGTCTGGAATTTGTGCCCGATATGGCGATAGGCTCGCCCCCTATCACATCATGGGACGGAACATACTTGGCGAAAAGTGGGTGCCCTAGTTGCGCCTCTGCATACCCCTTCGGGGATAAATGCGTGATTTTATGTATGTATGTATAGTAATAACGAATATTTTTTGTTATGATTTATGTTTACGCGAAGGTCGGGAGAAATTTGTTATATAAAAATCGCGATAAAATAGTTTTATTTTAATGAATATTTTTTGTCTTATTAGTAATAATATAGAATTCGTGATAAAAGTGTAAAAATAACGTTTGTGACTCAAAGTTGTTGTTTAACGAAATTTTTGATTATTGATTTTATTTTAACGGTATTTTATAGTTACATTGTATGACGATGTTAATTTGAATATCAGTTATATTAAAAAAAAACCTGCTAGTATTTTTTTTTACTATTATCTCTCTTCTATAAGGCATTGAGATGTTTTTTTTCTCCAAAAAAATTTTTTTTTGGTGTTTCTTTAAACATCGTGATCTATTTATTTGCCCTTTGATGCATCTGTGTTTTGACAGCTTCTGTTTTGACTTGACGATTGATTAATGAGACACGAAGTCCGAAGATGTTTATTATTGGAGGGACCGTTTGCATGGCTACGTTTAAAAATGATCGTTCTATAAATTGACATTAAATGAATATTTGAGTGATCTAAAAAAAGTATTCAACGTTGTGATGGTATCATATAAGATGGTATTTATTGAGTAAGAAGTAATAAGGTTTAATGACTTTATAATTGATTTCGGGTCTCGTTCAAAAAAGACAGTGTGAAGAAGGACGTAATTACCAAATCGGCATTATAAAATGGTCTTCATAGGAGGTCTCCAAATACTATCGATTTTTTTATACTCCAGAATAAATGTGTAATGTGTGTGTTCTAGTTACGCCTCTGTCTACCCCATCAACAAAGGCGTTATTGTATGTTTATTACATTTCTAATTCTAGGAAATTCGATTTATTACGTTTAATGGTAACTCGCGTGATTTCATTACCAAAGCGTTCGCTAAACGCGTCGCCGGTTTTTTTTACCCGCCAGCTGTTGTACACATGAACGATAATAAACCAGAAATAATTGCATATGTAACGATTTTTTGCTATCATGTGCTAATGTTAATTGTAGCTTTGTTTTTTGTCTAGGTCGTGAACAAAGGGTTATGTTGTGAAGTGAATTAGTTAGCTCCTGATTCTAGTCTTCGTGTTGTAATAAACAATAGTTCTTATTACCTGTTAGTATTTTATAATTTGCTACGCCTAGAGGTTGTTGACGTCACGCAGGTGGCTTGTTCGTAAAAATGAAGCCAAATCGTTGTTGCGAAATGGTTGAAAAAGTGTGCTTAGGTACTTACGCCAACCTATAAATATTTTACGATCATTTTTCTTAACGTATAGTTATAGTTTTCGTAATCTATATTTTATTTTGTAAAGCTGAAGAGTTTGATTGTTTGGAAATGCTAATCTCAGGAATTATTCGCCGATTGTGTATTTTTATCATTAATGGAACGTACATTACTTCTGAATGCCAAAGGCTACTTTTTGTCCTGGAAAATCTTTTTAATGCAGTCAGAGTTGCAGGAGTTATATACCGAGAAATAATAAAGTTATTAATGTCTTCTTAAGGGTTCAATATTCCACGTAATTAGATCAACAAAAACCGATCCATTTGTCACGAACAAACAAATTTCGCAATGTTTGTTGTGATAGGAGCTTCTAATTTATGAAAACTGCCGACTCATCTCTCGTCGGCTCATAATAATAGTGTTCCGCGGCTGGGTGGCGAGACGAACTGTCCTAAGGGCTGTGATATATGGAAGCTATTATATTTATTACATTTATTCCATTACTTTTTTGATTTATATATATATTTATCATGACATAGTTAGAATATATTCAGTCTGCTAAATAAATTGGAATGAAACAAACTTTTTGGTCCGCTTGAAATTAATTACTATGTATAATATTATTTTCTATTACTAATGTTTTTAAATGTAAGCTAAACTACATTAACAGACTTACTTATAAAAAATTCGCAAAGCTTTGCTCAGTTAAAGCACAAATTTACTCGATCAGCTGTAAGTCAAAACCCGCCATCTTGCTTCTTCATAAGGTTTAAATTAAGAACTGGTTATGTTTTTGACAACTATTTAAGCAATTCTTAACCACCTCTTAACGCTAAAACAAGTTTATAAGTAAGACTGTATATGTTTCGATTTAAATTATTGCAAAAATAATGCGTTAGTTCATTGGAGGCAAACAAGGCCAATATATCATTAAATACTTTACTGAACCGACGCAAACATAAAGGCCAGTATTATATATCATTAAATACTTGACGATGGCTTCAAACACACCCATTACAGCAGCTTACAGCATTATAGCTTCAAAGATTTATAGCAAGACTAGCGACTCGCTCCGGCTTCGCACGGGTGCAATGCTGATACTAATTACACTACAGAAAAACTGTGAACGTTGTATATAAAAACATAGCGGCCCGCTCTGGCTCCACACGGGTATAACATAACAAGTATTTCTTCAGTATTTAATGGATGTTATTATACATATAAACCTTCCTCTTGAATCACTCTATCTATTAAAAAAAACCGCATCAAAATCCGTTGCGTAGTTTTAAAGATTTAAGCACACATAGGGACAGAGAAAGCGACTTTGTTTTATACTATGTAGTGTTACATTACATAGTATAAAACAAAGTCGCTTTAAAATTAAAATATTTCTCGCTGTAAACCTTATAGCCTTCGTGTGTAACCGCCCTTATTCTTCATAATAGGAGAAAATTAATGTTCACTGCAACATATAAATTCTAGCGATGAATCATGACATTGGTAACGAAAATAATACTTGATAACAATGATTAATAGATAAAGGTTGTGTTGTATAGATAAAAATATTCTTGGAAATTATAAACCTATAATGAATCTCAAGTGGGGATTAAAGGGGCATATTGCGTTATGAAAATAGAGTAGTTACACAGCGGAATCACGATACTTGCGCTTTAGTGGTTTATTTCAGAGCCGTTTTCCTAGATTAGCCGAAATAAATAGACAGGCATTAAGGCCAAGCTGACATAATTTTAACCACCAGTGACAGCAAACTCAATTTCGCTCTCAAGTGTGATATCAACTTAGAAGCTGTCAAGTCGACATTTGCATCTCAAGACCGTCACTATTCAATAGACAGATACATTTTTTTTTAATTCAGCAGCGTCAACTCGGCTCAAAACTGGCGTTCAAATGACATCTCAAGTTTGGTTATTTAATAGTTCAAGATCTACTTAAAATCGTACGCAAAGTCGAGATTCGTTTGTTAATACGGCCCTATGTCTCTCGTTACTCAACATTACTAACTGTTCATTTACTTGTAAAGTATAGTTTATTCCTTTGTCTTGTTTTAGCTGTGTAAAGAAAAAAATATGTTTTAATCTAATATTAACAAATTATGAGTCGTAATACAATTTGTTACTTACCATAATTTATTTTTTAATTATGTATTGATATCAATGGCCAATTTGTTTCGCGCTCTGTTGCTGCAAATAACAGCTTTACGATACAATCTTTTAATCTATAATTAACAAAATTGAACAATCATTTGATTAGGTATTATAATACTATCAAATAATAACAATCATGTTTGTTGCTGGTCGTTCTAAATTAATTAAAGTATTAAAACCTTTATAAAAAAAAAAAAAAAAACTTTACCTATTTAAAAGGTGTTTTAAGCATTAAATATGTTTCATACATGGCATTATGGCTCTTAATACCACATCAATAAAGAATATAAAAGCTTGTAACACAAAGCTCATTGAAATAACCCGAGCTTAATCACAGAGCATGTCTACCCGGTAGCCTTTAGATACAAAGAAACAAGTGCATTTCAATACGAAGGTACTTGAGTGGTGGTAAGAGGCTATGCGGCACTCCGGCCCTCCGGCTCTCAGTGTGGGAGGCGGTCTACATAACGGTGATTTAATGAGCACTAAACGATGTGCAACGGATTTGTGAGGTATTAGTAAGTGTCATTTCTGAACGTCATGTTATTTAATTACTGGTGTTTTTTTATTTAAATGTCACGTAATGGCAGGCTAGCTTCTATTGCATTAAGGAAATAAGTTTCACTAACTATAGGTATATTAGTTACATCACTGTCCACCCCAGATTTGAAAGTATGGAATGGTCATAGCTCCATGTGTTGATTGTTAGTATTTGAAGTATCAAGACATGTTACTATTTTATTATTTGAGATATTTTTTGCATATGGATTAATGATATATTCCTTGATCCTTAATATCAATGTTTTATTAGTGTGAACAGTTGATATTTTTCCCTTTTTTATTGGTCTTTCTGTAAAATATCACCAAGAATCGCTACCATAACGTACCGCTCTTGTGGACTCTAAATTATACATTTCAGTACAAGTAATTGCCCGATGCTTCGTTTTATAATTAATACCTCGTTCTGTAAGTAAATGACTTGCTATCGTATGACAGGGTTTCATCGAGCGAGATTAATGATATGACGTCATATGTAATGATTATTGCTTTCTAGTTGCCTTTAGGTATGACTAAACTGTTTTGGCTTTGTTAGTAATGAGAATAATGTGATACGAGTGGGTCGGGTATTTAAAAATTTTGTTATTACCATTTTTAAATATAACAGCTTTATCAGGAATTTCTAATATGACGGTAGATTCTTATCGGCCGGTGAATACAATAGTTACTTTTCTGCCTACCTCATTGAGTTTGCAGGTGTGATATATACGTGTTCAGCTATTTTTGTTTCGCTGCTAAAGATTGTACGCAACGAGAAAATTGGACGGAGCTTCTTTTAAATGCTTGTTGAATGTGTTTCAATTTTGATGTGACTTTAATACATTGATAAGCCTCCGTCTGACTTAACGTACCGATCTCTATATAAATAATTATAAATATATAAACAATATTTGCATAATGCAATAAACGTGTGCTGCTTGAGACAAAAGTTTTGTATTTTAAACATAAATAAAATATACACTTTTATGAACATAAACATGTTGAGGCATATATACAAAATTAAATTAACTTGAAATTATGCAAAAATATTTAACAAAATGTGACTAAGTTTTCTCTATTATAGTATATTAGGACTTATAGACTCTCTTTAGTAATCAAAACAGCGTCATTGACCTAGAAAACCATCACAAAAATAAGCTAAGTGTAATGATTATGTACATAATTCCTTATCATAAATAAAATTAATATAAAACGGCATTTCGTCGCAGGATCAAACAACGATTAAACTTTATAGCTTGATTTACTATAAAATAAGTCGATAAGTTATTGACCACTTAAACTTCTACATAGAAATAATTACACAAAGTATTTAAAGTGATGTGATCAATTTTCGAAGTTTCGGATACAGATGGATCAATAATAGTGTTTAATATAACTTAAAATTATAATGAAAACATTATAGCATGATAATATATGAGAAGGCATAGATTGAATATAAAAAAACAGCTTACTTTTTAATTCCCTGTATTTTTTTTATTAAATTAGGTTTCAAATAAAGTCCCTGCAAAATAATAAACTTAATATGTATTAAAAATGCAACTTTTCTTTCCCTGAATACTGCTTATATATGGAGTATACGAAGTAGCGATGGTGATTGTTTTGATTTCCTTTACATTTAAAGCAGTGCCTGTTGCTGGTCGCACTTATAGCGAAGCGATGCAAACATAACAGATCTTCAATATCCTATCAAATGTATATCACAAGGCAATTAGCAAATCCAATTGCGGATATCCGCCAATCACTACTAAATATCCGACGTCACATATACAAGGTACTGTCGATAGCTAAATTAATATCTGAGAAACTGATATTTGTATATCTTTTGAATATTCGAATAGGCTTTCGGATATCGGCGGATATTATCGCGAACATCACGGTATACCCACGATATATGATGCATTGCACATTGCCACCTGCCGCGAAAAGTAATAGCCTAGTGTTGTGCACGGGTCAATGGTTCCAGTTTGATTTACGATTTATACGCCGTTGATTAAATTACACGCTTGTGAATAATTGTGTTGCGTACAATGATGCATTCATCGTTATGAAAGGCGTCGAGTTCGGAGAATGTTCAATGCTGCACTAGAATGCTAAACATTGTTGCATATACGCGGTGCGGATAATGTGGGCTGTTTGTTTTATTGGATTGGCGCATTTATATGCAGTTAGGTTTCTGTTTCTGGTATAACAAAGTTTGTGAATAAATAATGATTTTAGTTGTCTATAATATTAAGACTTAAATCATATTATATTCACACAAATACAGGTTTCGGTACGGGAAGGGAATTCGTTGAATCTTCTCTTACAAGCTTAACTCGATGCTACATATATTATACATGGTGTTTGTTTCTGTGAATATCAAAGTGTAAACACGAATTTATTATTTTTAAAAATCTATCATTTTAATTCCAACAGAAATTTAATAAAATTTTACTTCGATATATTCTCAAACACCTGCCAGCGAATTAACATAGATACATCTGTATGTGAAATCTCACTTCGCGTTTGCCAAGTCGTGATCTCGACTGAAGAAATCTGTTGCATCTATGACAAATGCGTTTAGTTTGTTTTAACCTTTTAGTGCTGATTCAGTACTCAGTTATTCGAGTATACCATGTCTCTATGAGACACTTTTAAGGATTGTATTAGTAATGTGATAGACCATTTTTATAGTGTCAACTATAGCAATGAATGGGCTAGATCAAAGTCTTGATCATGTCCACGAAAATCTATATGAATTAACTTTGTAATGATGTTATCGAAACTTTAAAATAACTTGCTTACATTTTCAGCCCTAATTCATTTAATTTATACAGGCCACTTTCATTTTGCCTTACTAAATGTAGCCATATAATTATCTTTTTGAAAATAACACTACAATAAGTTTTGAAATTAAACTAATTTTCCAGATTCTATCGCGGTTTTTTGTATTTTATTTTTCTCCCGACGTTTCGAAGACTTTGCAGGCAAGGAGAAAAATAAAATACAAAATACCGCGATAGAATCCGGAAAATTAGTTTAATTTCAATGTCTAACATTCGCGTAAACATAAGAAATCATTACTACAATAACTAATTCAAACCACAGATGTAAAATAAAAAACTAAGCTTCGAATAAAATAAGTATCAATAAGAGTAATTTTAACTTTACGCGCCCTAATACTATTACTATTATTTTAAGAAAATGTGTCGCAGTGGTGATATCAACATGTTAGTCACATTACATTCAGGTACACGCCATATTCGCAGTGAACTACGAAATGGTCGAAAATCAGAAAATTAAAAGTGATATCTTTGGTGAAAATATGCATTATTCATGTATGTTTTGGCACTATGTTAGCTAAGGTAAAGGCGAGTATGTGATTTAATTTATTAACGTAATGTCAAAATGATTTTATATTTCACGTGAATCAGTAGTTTCTTAATACGTCATTCGTTAAAAAATACCAAATTATTAAAACATTCCCCACCATCTTATCCTACAATTATCAAAACCCGTGCATAATTCATTAATAATTTAACCAACTGATTCACCTTGAACGCCCGTGTCTCTGACATCAATTATGAACACAGAGTATAGGCGTCTCATAGAATTGCAAATACTTGAAAGGCACCAAAGCACCTGTAGTAATAATTGTAAAGCTAACGCGTGGGAGATACAAGTTCCAAGTATTGCGCCATGGACCCTTTAGGTCGGTAGATTTTCCGCCATATCGACCTTATTAGCTGAGTTTCACAATTAACTGAACATTTTTTATAATAGCAACATTTACTAAATATCTTAGCTTATATGTAATTGAATGAAGACTCTATACGGCGAAGACTTCATTCTATATTTGAATTTGGAATTTGGAATACGTTTGTGATGTTTTCCGCTTTCATGCTTAGGTGGTTAGTTCGCATTATACTTTAACTAAACGTCCAAAAACAGTTTTTTTTTTCATTAAGATTAAAATTAAAAAATATATCGTCATATTAAATTTTAAAGGCCGAAATATCCATGATTATTAATTATTTTTACGTTTTTCTTTCAACTGCGAAAACTAATCACTAACTAGACGTGAATTTAAATTCTTTACTTGCCAATACTTGTTTAGTTACCCAGATTAAAGCCGAAACAAAATGTATGAAAATGGACCTTGAGGTATCGCCTTAATGATTTTTTCATCGCCTTAATGAGTATGACATTCATTTAGAGGAATTATTTTTTTATAGTGTTGTATACTTCGTTTAAGAATGGAATAGATATGTTGCTGTACTCATCGCTGTTCGTACATTACAAACACAACTAGATAATACAAGTCACGATCTAATAGAATGTATCGCTGTTTATTTTATATAGAAAATACATCAATCCCTTCACTTCACGATTTTCTTTAAAATGCACACATTTAATAGGCTGTAAACGACTCGGGTCATTATAAAACAATTGCTGTATCATTTATTGACTAGATTTGAATTATAAATAAACAGCACATTTTTTTAGAATATAAAAAACCTTTAGTCGATATATATGTTTGATGATTTATTGTTTATGACGTCATAAATAAATATAACACTTATTGAATCTCTTTCATCATACTGGTATATCATATTCCGAAAATAACATAAATAACTCATTACTATTACATTCATCTTTCCTTTATAGAAAATATCTGCGTCGGATTTGATAATGGCATATATTCAAACACTTAAAAACGAATTGTATTTCCTAACATCTGAAGTTGCATTTCGCAGATCCTAGCTGCCATAAGCAAATTTAGGACAGCATATCTATCATTGTCACAGCTTCGAGGCACAGGTACCTAAGGTTACAGCCGGTGAGGTCGTGACTCACTATCACCTGCTACGATACAGATTATATCAACGTTCTAAATTCAAAAGATCTAGTGATGACGTAACGCAACCCCCGGTCGATTTAAATATCCTTTGAATATTCATGCAATAATAGAGTAATATGATATTTAATTTAGCCGTGTAATCATGATGTCATGGGTTTCGAGCTTGCCGTGTCGAGCTGCATCCAAGGTCGTGTTGTGAATTATTGGATTGTTATTAGTTCTCCATCGATACCCAGCTATGAACGTCGGCTTAGGAGGTAGATGAGTATTGTATGTACTACAATGTGAATAGTTTCTGTTGTAGGGATTCCGTCAATTAAAATAGGAGTTAGTGGTTATGATGATGAAAATTCTTTGATATACAATTTATTGTGAGATATAAATCGTAAATTTTCTATTAACTCAATGTTGTTTGGGTCAGTTTTTAAAATGTAAATGTTCGATATTTTTTCTTTTAATTAAACGCTTTATACTGCATATCGTTGTTTTTCAAACCACGCCGCCATGGGTTCAAAAACCATTAATTATTCGGTCACAGCTATTAGTAACGTGGACAGTGTCGCTTTATATTTTCTCTTTGCAAAACAATGTAACTTTCCAAAACTATAATGGCCCGTGCCAATTAACGAAGCATGAACTTGAATTTCGAACGGCCACCGCATTAATGACCAATCGGGAGCCCTGCTAATCCATTTTGTGGCAACGCTGGACACGGTCGGCTGGCGTCGGCTATGGGAAAATGGCCGGAAAATTATCGGTATGGCGCATTCGAAATTCAAACTGTACCGATCGGCCGCTTTCGGTTATTATCGGATGTCGTCGGCGGTTGTCGGCGAATCCGAAACTAACCGATGTTTAATGTTGCCATGCTATAATTATAGGTAAATAATTATTTTCTAAATAAAGTAATTATTATTTTAAACTGTGTCACAAATTTCTGCATCATTAAGAACGTATCAATCAAAGTCTGAATAGTTTTTGTTATATATAATTTGCTAGCGTTAAGTTTTTGTTGACATGTTACATCGTTAGTAGCTGCTGATTTATTAGCGGTAAGGATATATTTTATACCTTAATCATACAACTTGTAAAATACTGTTTAAATTTTGAACAACTATACTGTTCTCAAGAAGATGATGTCTACTTACATCAAAACATAAAAATTCCAAGGAAAAATGTTTCCAAGAATTTATATCTTTTAAGAATTGATTTAAGCATTAATGTTAACAACAACGTGCGTGATTTCCTGAAGTTTATAATATAATTTCGTTGCGGTTATTGTACATGTGTCGTGCGCAAAAACAACAGCGATAGTAAATTCTTAATCGATTTGCTTTGTTTTTGTTTTATGTATTTTATAAAGTGAAGTTGGCAGCACCTACGCTAAACAACAAATAAAATATTATGTCAAATGGAGAATTCGTTTTTTTTTTGAACTTGCACGACATAGTGACTCCAATGCGTCTGATACTAAGTGGAGTGGGGTCCAATAGAATGTTGACTGATAAGACATGATTACCCTTCTACAGTCACACAATTATGCCGGCCTTTTGGAACCTACGCACAGGCTGATTCCGGAACGCGACACACTTACATCGGCCACTATGGCGAGTTTAACACCTTGCGTACGGTGATCGCTATCCGGGCGGATATAAAATATATCCTATCACCAGCAAAAAAAAAAAAGCAATTCACTGCGACATTACATTAAAAAAAATCATATAGTTTAATTGCCAATCAGAATTAGACTTTAAGGCTTAACATTTCATCTCATAATCGATTAATCAGCCTTACAACGAAACCGTCGTTAAATCTTCATGTAGTAGGTACCTATGATCCTCTGCGCGATCGTACAATTGTTTAGTCCTAAACCGGATTCGATATTATGTCACCGCTTTTACCATTGAAGGCTACACAATGTGTTTGCAATCATTTTTTATCTCCTTACTGTAAGACAATAGACGTTCTTGGATGTGATTAGATTCATTTACCAGGAGCTATGCTTGGTAAAGCTTTTTAAATCTTTGATTGGATTTTTTTCGATGCAATTTAATTTGAAGGTTGCGTTGGTCTTAGGCGTGGTGTGAATTGTCATCATTATTATCATTAAATATCATATCTTATAATTATTATAATCTTGGATTAGATATCTAGATTTATGGAAAGTCATACTTCGTATTTTCGTAATTTTTTTTAATGATTTTTTTTTATTATATTGAATGACGAGACGAGCTTCCCGTTCGCCTGATGGTAAGCGATACGACCGCCTCTCAACTGTAGAAACACCATCCAACACCTTGAATTACAAAGTATTGTTTCATATTCCAATGCGCTCGACATTCTGAGACAATGTCCAGTAGTTACACTGGCTACAATGTCTTAAATTACTTGGCGTTCCATTATTGGACATCACTATTTCACATTCGAAACACGCTTCTAGCAATAAATCGATACAACTGACATTTAAGGACCGTTACTATTCCAATTTCAAATTAAAATCAGAAAGGCCTTCCGATACTCGATATTTAATTTGCGAAACCCAATCGATTGCGTTCCCGAACCATTACGACACTGTTTACGGACAAGCGACCATCGCTTCCTCCGGTTTCGAGTTACAAATAGAAAGAGTGTTTAACTAATCTCCTTTCGAGACGAATTACGCTATCGACACGTATCCCATGGGTGTCGTTTTCGCTGTTCATTCAAGTGAAAAGTGCAAACTGTACAGTGCGTTTGGCTTCCGAAGCGAAGCCAGTGTAGTGCATCAGAAAATTGCACTTCTATAGCGCCGCTGTTCGAGTGTGATCTGTTGTAATCATGTTTGAAACCTTTTGTTTGTTTGATTCTCAGCTTTGTTTTCTTCTTGTGTTGGTTGATTGTTGAATGTCGCTTCTCATCGATATTAGTTTGTATTAAGATCTTTAATGAAACGATTGAGTTTAAATTTAGAATTCGTGTAATTATTTATATACTTTTACGACTATTCAAAAATTTATTAAGTAGTATATTTGATGTTAAATTTAAGTTAACGAACCCAATTAAGATCCAGCAATGTTATATTATTATTCATTACTTTTAATATTTGCAATGTAAAGGTTTCAGAATTCTTCGATAAATATTTCTCTATATTTAGCTCGTACCGTGACTTGACAGACTTTAATTATATCCTCAATTACAATAATAAATCATGTGGATATTTTCTTTTTCGTTTTATTAACGTTAAATACGATTTTCATTTGCCTTTTGCCCTTTCATGTGTCATTATCGTTGGAAATACCCGATACATACTCAAGGTATATTCATTAACCATACAAGGTGAACCATATTGGATCTTGTTTAATCTTATTTTTCATTGTTGCAGGTACGTATCACACGATATGGCACTCTCGATATCTGCTAGAGAACAAAGGTTTGTATATTAAAACTGTTTTAATTAGGTTACATCATGAGTTTGAAGGTTGGCAGAATTAATAAAAACATGAGCAAAGGAAGTGACGCACTTGTCTCGCTTCGAAGGGGTATTTGTTCTTATTTTAATTTGTGTAAAAATATTTTTAATTGTTGTTGGAGTAAGTGTGTAGTAAGTGTAAAATAAATAACGTTGAATAGGCAACTTAGATGGATTAAACATAGTTAATATTTAAATATAAATTCTTTAGTGTGATATGTATTTTGTATTATACAGATAGAATAGAATGGACAACTTCGATGTATTAAAATAATAATAAATAAATTTCTATTCACCATCAGGTGACTTCTTGTTACATTGCAATGGAGACAAAAAACATAACCGTACTTACTACAAAGTATTACTTAGGTTCCTCAAACTAAATACGAAGTGATCATTTGATTAGCAATTTTCAATTTTTTATAAAGTTTTTTATTGCTTTGAAAGACGAGACGACCTTGCCATTCGCCTGATGGTAAGCGATAGGACCGCCTTTAGACAGAAGAAACACCATCCAACACCTTGAATCACAAAGTATTGTTTGGTATTCTACTGCGCTCGCCATCTTGATGCATGAGATACTTTAAAAATCTTCGGTTTGACTCTAATGAAACGAATCCAAAACTAACCGCGGTGTTTACGGTTCAGTTCAACAACCCATGGGTTGCGTCACGTCAACCACACGTGCTTATGTAAATGCACTTTACCTGTCTCATGCGATCGTAAATAAGACGTCTACACGCATTCCGAGCTGGATGGACACTCTTCTATTCCACTTTCAAATGTTTTTTTTTTGTGGCCAGTATTTAATATGTAAGTTTGAGAAGTATGGATAGGAGAAAAACTAGAGAATTTTTTAGGAACTTGGAACTTATTTACTGGTGATAAAAACAAATGTTGCACGTTTTTCATGAATATTGTTAAACGGACTCTCGATGAATCAAGATTTCACCCTTGTTTAAAACAAAATTAAATTGCAGTGATGTCCACAGATAGATTGTGGATAGCACAGTTCGTAATATGTTAGCATACTAAACTTCTCACAATAAAGTCACTACAACAAGCCTTTTGTCTCCTCCAATGCATCAATCCATCATGTTATCGTTTTGCATGTCCCAAATTCTATTGTAATCCGATCAAATTAAAGTTCACGTTGCACAATGCAACGACTTTGAAATAGCGTATTAACACAAATCGAGTGTGTTAGCGTCATTACAACTGGTTTTAATGACTGCGTTCACGTGCGTTATGGACCGTGCGCATACGCCGTGACGGTCGGTCGGATTCATAAAAAATCCGGAAATACCGGTCTTTATCTTATTTAATCTGTATATTGTGTAATTTTTGTCCTAAAATTACCACCTAATGCTTGAGTTGTGTTAACGTGCTAAAATTTGGGAAGAATGTTCTCACGATATATTTAAACGTAGTGTTTTTAATGACACTCGTATGTGTTATGAAGAACTACTTTAATTGACTTATTTAAACATTGTATATTATTTATTATTGGACAGTAAACGAATGGCTCAAGGTGACTTGCGCAATGCAGTAACATACACTCGTAACTCTAAATTGTGAAAAGTATTGCTACTGTTTAATCATTCATACGCTAACCATCAGGCGAGCGGCTTGCTTGACCATAGACTGACTATTTGGAAACAATGTTTACCATACTCTGATCCGATGTCCCATATATTAATAGCATAATGCCATATTAAAGCGTGCATAACGGGCCCTGTGCATCCGCCGTGTCGGTCGCTCGGTTATATCTCGACATCCGGACTGGCCGGCTTCGGTGCGTGTGCATGTTCCACTAAATATAGGTTTGCGTTACGATGAGCGGTGTGTTTGTGATTTGAGTCTATCCGGTTTAGTCGGTACAACGGGTTGTTGCGGTTATGTAATCACTATTGAGGATGCTTATTCCCTTGTAATGTGTATTTTTTTTTTACGAATCAATTATACCTGAGATAGGTTATCCTGTATAAGGATTTTGAGGGTATGTGAAGTCTATCAATCCGCACGAAATTAGCGTAATGGACTTAGTCCTTATTCCTCTCAGAAGTAGAGGAAGCCCATGCCCATCAGTGGGACAGTGTATAATACAGGGCTGATATTATAATTTATCTTGGAAGAAGAATTATAGGGGGACGAATCCGGGCACGTTTTACAAATATTGATTACTTACAGTCAGAAAAATCGAGTCACTGTAACTTATTTTCAACCTTACGTACAGAAATACCAATAGGTACAAAGTTGTTAGTTCACATGACTTTATAATCCAGTATAAGTTACGAACCTCCATAAACCACGCTGAAATTGGCCGCACGGATGCACTTTATATAAATTGTAAGTTTGCCCGGCTAAAGCGGTTATTTCGGCGTCCGGACAGTCCGGTGAGTGCATTCGATCGTGCTCTTCCGGTCCGCCGGAGCGCTGTCCATAAACTTATCTACCTGCGTGACGAGTTTTCGATTAAACCGGGATATACGTAACCGGGAAATCCCTTTTAAATCTTATTTTGAATGGATATGTGGCGACCGGAATTTTTTCAAACAAACCCGTGAATATCGAATTGGCATCTCTGTTTATTATTTAGTGGTATGTTTTTTTATATTGGATTAATGTATGAATTATTATGGTTTTTGTGCCTTTAGGTAGCGCTATATATGCGTTAGTATTTAAAAATAAACAATATATCTTTATAGTTTTTTTTTTATTTATGTTTACTAGGTGTTGCTCGTTGCTTGGCCTGAAAAGATTTTCCCGCTATAAAAGTCTCACTCGTCGACATTAGCGCCATAGGTTTAAAAAAAATCTTTATTTCCGGTGGAAGCGAATTACCGGGATAAAAGTAGTTTTTGTTTTAATCCAGGACACGGTCTATACGTGCGCCAAACTTCATCCAAATCTATTCAGTTGTTTCTGATTTTACTTCTAACAAACATCCAAACATTTTCATTAACTATCTTATTTATAATCTTAGTGAGATATATATGCTGTAAGACTATTATTTAAATATAAAACGGTGGAATGAAAATATTTTGCACTCATTATGTTTATGTATAAGCTATCTGTATGTACGAATAATATAGAAGTCCTTAATCATTGTGTTATAAATAAAACCCATTACGGTATTAATAAAGAGTTCGCCATATTGCATTAAAAGTGATGTACTGACACCGTATATTTCTATTTTTCAAGATGGCGACGTCTTAATTATAAACTCGGAGGCGCGTCTGAGACGAATGTATGAATTTATAGTCTACTTAGGAACATTTCGCACGCAATTCGATTTATACAAATTTGATAAAAATATAATATAACTTTATCTTATATTTTATATTTTAATAAAATATTCACTTTTCGAAAAATTTTAGAACAGGATATAGATTTGTCAATTACACTGTTATTGTTTTATAAATATGATATTTTATTTTCAATGGTTATGGTTGTTAATTAAGAATAAATTGGCATTTATTTGTTGTTTTGACTCCTACACATTTATCAAACACGTATAATTAATATCACACAGGATGTTTTAATTAAGAAACTATATTTTTGCCCGGCAAAATATCGTATTTCCGTCGATCATAGAAGGAAATATCGAAAATTGGTCTTATTTAATTAAATATAGTTACTGATGTCATAAATTACGTTGCTAAATACATTTATGTAATAGTTTATTTAAAGTCTAGACGTTATTTGAACGCTTTCATAATAAATAAAAAGCGATTTAGCGCAATGTAACATAAGTAGGAAAGATCTAATATTTTGATTACAAAACATGTTAATAGAATTATTACAAGTAATTGGCTGTAAGAAAGAAACGTACAGTATAATACGTTGCACCGATATGTCATTCGTTTTCAATCTACATTTCAACGCCTGCAGCGAGCTAGGAGCAAAAAAGTTTCATTTCCACGTCTATGTTACACCGACAGGCGCGTTCTATCTTTAAAAATCATCTATGCTCGTCCGTTCAAAAAAAAAGCATTGTCCGACACCGTATGGATTCAATTACTTTTCCATTTATTCTTTTTAATTTTTAAATCCGTTTCCAGAATTTATTAAATTATTTTTTTAAATAATAATAGTTCGACAGTTTATCTAAGTAAATCAAAGTTAATGTACTGTAAATAGTTCTTGTGTCTTCTGTAGTTACATTTGGCTCCGCCTGTGTTCAACGGAAAAAAAGAAGTTTTATGATAACGTCGTCGCACTATTGTTAGTTGTTCTGTAAAATTCCCATTTTTCCCGCTTTCAACGCGACTAAAGAACCTGGCTGCAGGGCTCTTTCAAGATTCAGTGCCTCACGTCTAGACAGCATGGGCGTATTAACGGTAGGTGTTGTGGGGGATTCGCCCCCCATACATCGCCCCTATGGCTTATTCAGCAATTCAATAGATAGATCCAGTATGAATGACTTGTACAGTATTTGTAGTGGAAATTGCATATAAATAATCCCTCCCCATCAATAATCATCCCTTTGAAATTTGTACAATCTTTCGATGGCAATAGAACCGACGTGGCTTATAGAGAAATTTTGCCCCCTTTCGCAATTTCCTGAGTACAACCAAGCCAGTGTAGGTGGATGCGAGTGTACTTTTCGCTGAATCCACTATTCTCGCCGTACGCCGGCCGACACAAGTTGCAACATGCAAGCCCATGGCTTTTCACTCAACGTACTTTAGTATGAAGATTGTAATAGTGAAATCTTTTATGCCCGCCCTACGGTTCGTTTTCGGCGAGGCAAAATGTTTTCTTCCGCTGTTTAATACGGCACCACCTCGGAGGTTTCGTTTGTTCTTTTTTAATCTTGTAATGTTTCGAGTGCGTGTCTGCGTTGTACGTGCCGAAATGTAAGGAACGTTTCTGAACTTTTTTTTTTTAATTGTATTTTATTTAAAAATTCAGAAAGTAGATTTTTGATGTTACAGTCAAGTATAAATCGAGTGGAATTTTGTTAGATCATTAGTAGATGTAAATTTAAAAATAGATTGTAGAAGTCCAACTATTTGCACCAACATAATATCTTATCACTCGTCTAGACTCGTATATTTGTAGGATAGAGTCGAGTAGACACTCATAAGCGCAAACACGTAGAAATGCCTGTAAAAGCGTAAATTGAAAGCTTTCTAAGTTATTGGCCTGGGGTGAGCAGGGTCCCATGATTAGAAGGAAGTGTTATTGCCAAGTGGGATGTGGAGACGTGACTCTACCGCAATATGCATCCTATATTTAGCTACGTAAGGTTTTTAATAAATTAACAAAAATTTATGGAGCTATGTGAACGATTTGACCTTTCCGTCTAAGATTTGAGGAGTGGTTATTTTAGGAATTACTTTTCGAAAAATTACATATATAAAAATAGTATAGTACGACGTCTGTATGTAAAAGATATTTGAATTTTATAAGAGCATCAGAAGTCAAAAACAGATAGAATTTTCGTACACGCATCACGCAAAACCTATTGCATGAAATTGAATGCAGTTCTCACAGTTGTGTTGCTATAATTGTAACTTAAATTATAGGCTGCATTTTATCTCGGGAATGTACAAAGCGGGCCTTTTATCCCAGAATACATGCGGATAATATATATGATTATTATTATTATGATACATAGTTCTATATTAAATTCATTGAATTAACACAATATCAAATTTTCCTTCACAAGTCACTATTGGTAAGTTAGCGAAGGGAACAAAGTAACATCCCGCCATCCCGTGAGACTCGACAACTGGGACAGGAGCGTCGCTTCCGTTTCCTGCATAGACGCAAACCTCATTTCCATGTTGTAACACGGTGTGCCGTTAGAGTATCGTCAACTACTTCGCAATGTAACTAAAGCTTAAAGTTTGTATTGTAAGTATAAATGAGTTGAGGTTTCAGTTATGTGAAAGAAGAATGATTGATTCGATCAAATGTTTAAGGAATTCAATGCGTTTGGTCATAGGTCTTAAACGTAATAATAAATAATAATATTTTATTTATACTTTTATTGTACAAAACAGAAAATAATAATAAAACAAATAAGAAGTAATATTGTGCCCGGTTCGCCCTATATCACATCATGGGACGGAATACACACGGCGTAAAATGGGTGCAACAGTTGCGTTTCTGCCTACCTCTTCGGGAATAAAAGATGTGAGTGTGGGTAACATTTTAATTATCTTAAGTTTTCTTTATCGTCGATGTAAACAATTTTATAAGACCGATACTTGTTCCAACATGTTTGCATTAAAAATAAACTTAATTCGAAACCTGATTTTCTTTATAAGTGATTAATTAAAATATACCTTTTAAAATAATAATCATCGTGCAATACGAAAAGTAAGTGTTTTCAATAATTAAAGTTTTTTCCAAGGCCATATAGTTACCAAATAGTGGACTAGTAAACGCACCCTCATACGCAACACGAGATATCTCAAAAGGATTGGCAACATTGTACACGAGTCTTTACAAAGTGTCGCCGTTCATTAACGAGGGGTAGCAGATACCGTCCCGATCCGGGTAGCAGATACGTGGAGGCACTAGATAACAAAACAAAGTGCGCGCAGCCTTTCATATCTCGGCGGGCGATACGCTTGCGAATGTCGTGTTGTGACGTGTCAAAGGATAGTTCGGTGTGGAGGTGGCGTTATTTAACCCATTTAGCATCGGAATGTTTGCCGGCAAACATGACAGTTACTTACATGACATTACGCGTGTCACGGAAAAATAACCTTATTATGTAGTACATAATAAGGTTATTTTTTCTGTCTCGAGCGGGAACTTTGTCGATTGTACATATATGTATATAGTAGGTTCATATAATTATTATGTAGTATATAATAAGGTTAAGGTTTACGTGACACACGTAATGTCATGTAGCTGTCATGTTTGCCGGCAAACATTCCGCTGGTAAATGGGTTAATAATAAATTAGTGAAAGACGAATTTGGAGCTGTTGTGTATTGACTTTATTGCATGGCAGATTTCAAAAATAGAGATTGATTTAATTACATTATTGCGAAAATTATTATTTTAAATCATTTGCGGCTGTCTGTAGATTAGACATTAGGAACTTTATTGCGAGTAAATTAATCAAAATAAAATATGTATTTTTTTTATTCTAAGATGTAGTTAGATATTGTAACTTTGACTTTGCGGATGACCAACTCAGTGCCCCAGTGACCATGAAGGCTGCAAAGTCTTCGAAATGTCAGGAGAAAATTATAATACAAAAAACCGCGATAAAATCCTCAAAATTGTTTTATTTTAAAGTAAGTTTATCTTCAAGAAGATTCCGAAAGTATCTGTAGTACATATACATATGGTCTTCATATATAAATTGGTACTATAAATTGCCTTAAATACGGTATCAGTGCTTCTCATTTTTTAATATTAGACCTAACGCGATGAAAATCTACAATTCGCGCGCGTTCGCTTTTAATGATTTAATAGCGTGATGTTTACGACACCGCAGTTCGTTCGTACATTAATCAGAGGGGCACCGTATCACTACTTTCCGAACGATAAAACAGATTTACTGCGTCTGCATTAATTTCGTACGTCTTGTGTCTGTTATTTAGTTAGGAACTGGAAATACCTTGCTAACACTTGCAATCATATCTAGATGGCTCAGGGTTCTAATACCTAAAAGTACTTTTCGGGGGTAAAAATGCAATCATGATTACTTTTCAAGAAGTCTTCTTTTGTGAATAACAAGGCCTGTTAAAATGCATTTGGTGCATTCGATTCAGAATTTAGCTTTGATAAACAAAACTACGAAATGATAGACTGCAATTTTAAAAACACTTGTGTAGGTTTTAATAATGTCAATATAATTGCGTAGTTATTGAGAAGTATTGTGATTACCAGACCAAAATAGTATGCTTTTTATTCGTACAGATACATCGCTAGGTTATGACTAAGAAATTTGATTATTATTTATTAGAACTTCGCATATATACATATCTGAGCCTATTTCTGAACTTATCAATGAATTAGATACTAATTTACTACCCGCCCACATAGTGTTTACATCAATTATATAAATTACGTTTTCAATACGTAATAAATAATAATAATATCAGCCCTGTATTGTACTGTCCCATTTCTAGGCACAGGCCTCATCTACTAATTAGAGGGATTAGGCCTTAGTCTACCACGCTGGTCTAATGCGGATTCGTAGACTTCACACACCCTCATAATTCCTATAGAAAACTTCTCAAGTATGCAGGTTTCCTCACGATGTATTCCTTCACCGTTAAATCAAGCGATAATTCACAAAGAATACCCGCATAATTTTTAGAAAAGTTAGAGGTGTGTCGTCGGTTTTGAACCTGCGGACATTCGTCGCGGCAGTCCGATCCACAGTCAACTAGACTATCGCCGCTTTGCAATACGTGCATAATCATAATTCAAACACACAGTTGCTATCGATTGAGCACAAAGTTAATTTATTACTTAATCGTGCGATAGTATTGTTCCGCTTATCTCATTCATCGATAGTGCAAACTTATTGGTTAACGGTTCAGTAATTGTTTGCTAAGCTGTTTGTTTACTCATTTACCGTCACACTTGTGCACACAAGGGGTGGGCACAGGTGTAACGTGTTCGCTCACATTTCGCCGTGCAGTATTTCCGGCGCTCGATATGAAGGGTCAAGGGACAACCCGTTTGCTGTATTAGGTACTTGTTATAGTTTACAAATGATAGGTTTATATATTTTTTTCTTTCTAGAAAAAGATATCAAACACACATCACGCATTTATCCCCGGAGGGGTATCCAGGGCACTCACTTTTCGCCAAGTGTGTTCCGTCCCATGCTGTGATAGGGGCGAGACTATCGCTACATTGGGCACAAATTCCAGACTCTGGGCTAATACTGAGCAGAAAAACCCGAATATCACTGCCCGACTCGGCATTCTAACCTAGGACCTCAGCGCTGCCGTATCGCTCACGCAGTACGACTGCGCCACCGAAGCAAGAAAAAGATATCTATTAGCATTATGATTATTAGGGGGAATAATAAATATGAAGGATAATAAAAAATAAATAAAGATAATAAGAGGCTTTCCCCTGTGTTATCCGAAACTTAATCGATCATGCAAAACTTTATTTTATATGCTTATTATTGGGTACTTTATTAATGTATTTATCTTTTCCTCATTGCCAATGATATTAATACTTTATTGTCTTAAACTATATGGTGTCACTACGAGATTATAATGCAACAGCTGTAACTAACGATAAATCAATTGAAAATAGATTTTATAGTAACGTGTATTATGGTGCGAATTTTAACGACAAATTCATATCAACATCTTTTTAATGTAACTGTATACGTATGTAATTGTTTTTCAGTTTTTACACAACGAAAACATAACTAAAGTAATTTATCTGTACTGTTTACCTGAAATTTTGTATAAACGAGTTATTTTCACTCTGCAGTCTGGTTCCTGTAAGAAAGTGTGTATTTGTTTTGCTTCAACACGAACCGTTCAACATTTCCTACGTTCTCGTTTGCAACAATGCGCTGAAATGAACTTTTCCGGCGTTTAACTCCGGCTGTTTTTGTTTTACTTTGTGCGGGTTAATGAGTATTTTGAATTTCGTTTATGGTTTTAACTATACCGAATTTGGTAATTTTATAATATTACTTTTGCTTGAGACGTTACTTAGGCGACGTTTATTAATAATGTGAGTTGGTAAAGTGGGAGAGGAGGATCCAAGGAAATCTGTGAGGGATCCGAAGGAATCTCGCAAGCGAGATGGTGACTGTGCAAAAGAAACAAAACCGCATCTAATTAATTAACATCTTACTTAACTTCATATCTACGGCTGTATTAGACGTGGATAATTATATTACAAGGAATATTTTTTTTATGTATTATAATTCTTTCAAGCTGCATACTTGATTAGTTGATTCATTATAATATTTTTTTCCTCATAATTCCGCATAAGTGATAGTTTTCTTTCCTCTTTCTAATACTAATTAATAATACCTATATTGGACATTTTTATATCATAAAATTACTTAATGATTTCTGAAATTGTTGTGCACTCGTATGGAAATTTATTATTATGAAAGAACATAATTAAATGAACTGCTTTAAACAAAATTTTACTTTCTTGTATCATATAATATACCTTCTTTGTACCTTTGATCTGATTTCAAAAAGAGAAACATTAGATTTTAGTAGCCTTCTCTGTTAGAAACAACTTTCCGAACTGTTGTAGAGTAAAAATTTGACTTGATCTAAATAATGTTAAACATTTTACAGATTCAAATAAATTATTCAATTTCAAAGCCCATTGATTTGCTAATTCATTTGCACTTTTTATTAAAACAGCATAGGATCACAAACAATAGTGACAAAAGATCGAATTCGCGTCCTACTCTATTTACATTTAAAGTCGATAATACGATTCGTTATCGTTAACAATATCTCGACAGCGGATCGATCGGAACAGTGCATTAAAGCACAATTAGATATCTGTTATCCATTATCGTAATGAGTTTTATTTACCAACGACACTTCGGTTTTGTCAGTGCAATTGTATGTTGTATCAACATTGTTTAGTGATTTAAAAATCTTGTTTCATGAATGTGAATCTGGTGAAAAGTGTACACGTGTCTTTGTTATTAGTGTTACGGTTCCGCTCCCGTTTTGAGGTTATTTTATTGTTCAGTTCGGAAATAATATAGGACATAGGCTATTATTTTCGTGTAGATTAAATTGAGATTCATTAACATAACAATTTTAATTTTTAACATAATATGTAAAAAAGTCAAATTACTAGCAAATATTACTACATATTTTAAAAAAAATATTTGGTTCTGAAAATCTGAAGTCAGCGTTAAAACTTTTTTAAATATACTTAGTCACTATTATATTTTCATCCCTGAAGGGTGGATATATTTCTGCAATAATAAGACCGCTTTTTCAGTATGAACCCATAAATCAAACGTTAATAAGGATACTCATACGCGACAAGTAAACCCGATGCATGTTATATCTCTATCGAACAATTTATCATCCCTAATTAAATTTGGCCCATCATATGATTAGAACTGTTTAGTGATAGAGCTCAACGTCTGCTGGTAACCGGATCAGTGTATTTAATTTACGAGTGTCAACGATGACATCCACAAGCTGCGTCTCGATTCAATTACGTTCCCGTATTTTATTGTATGTTATAGAATATAAATCTAGACTGCGTTTGATTTTAAACTGTAATACTAGGTATGTAGAGTCGATGATCGCTGAAAGATTCATGCCATCGAATGGCCGCAACGTTGAAATGTTAAATGGATATTGACGGCAGTTTTTCTTTATAAAAAACTGAAGAGTGTCGTTTATAGCAAGAATAATTCATAATTTAATGTACGGTCGCGTGTTTCATTAAAGTTCCAACATTAGAGGTTAGTTGGTAATTTTAGTGAATTGTATAATACGTAGGTAGGAAATAGGTTCGATATTTTGTGCCATTTTAAACATGCGTACATATTTTTCCTATACTATCGATTTGTACACAATTATCGAAGATTATAATCTATTTTCTAAGTATTAATGTTGTTTATTGCTCAGCATTTGAAGGTTATCTTTTATTAATCGTGATTTTAAAGTTTTTTTTTATTTACTTATAATGACTGATTCATTTATTATTTGAACTCAAATGTCCTCTTTTTTTTTGTAGGTTAGTGATCTATATAATTATCATTATGTTCTGTCTGCCTACTTAAGTATGCAGGATTACCCAGTTTCATTAATTAGATATCAGATATCTAAGACTGATATAAATTCATAACATTTAAAATAATGTACTTTGCATTTCAATATAATTTGTCTACTCTTTATGGACCGAATATGTCTGACACTAACACTGCACTATTCTATAGACATTGTATACATTTAAAGTGCTTTTGGAGTAATACCGTTACTTAGTATAACACACTTAAAACAAGTTGTAAATCTCTTGTAATAAGGTTCATAATTATAAACGCAAAAATTTATGGCAGCCTGGTGTATTCAGTTCACTGTAGTTTCATAACATAACTGAACGTATACTTTTGGCAATTTCATAGTTTTCTTTGCCTGTGTATATGACATTCCATTTAAACAGTTTCCAATCGACTTTCATATCGGGTTTAGTCAAATAAATTTTGCCAAGCTTACATATAAAATTCCATCTATAAAATGCATAAATATAAATATAGAACGTACAAAGAATTCACTATCGAATAGTTTGCGCCGAATGCCGCGCGGTCCGGCCCGCCCGCCGCATTTCCCGAACTGGCTCTTTCGGAAAAGCCCGGCGTCCGGACGTTCCGGCAGTATTTCAAGAGGGGCTTTTGTAGCACTGCGACGGACACCGCCGCTTACCTATAATGATTTATGAGTAAATGCGCAAGTGTGCGCTCTTCGTATCGGTACGTTACGGATTGTCCGGAAGATTCGAAATTTGAAAATTCGATTTGAATATTGTTTCGGTTTCTATGATAGTTGTTTGAAAATAATTAAAAATATATTAAGTAGGCAAACACAAAATCACTAGCCGACCCGGAAATCTAACCCGGGACCTCAGAGTCGTTGTAATACCGCGCACGCAATACAACTACGCCACTAAGGCAATCAATATTATCTACAATATATAATATAAATATTTTTTTATAATATACATATAAATCTAAGAAAAATAAATGAAAGCTTCTTTAGAATCTGTTTTCTTTTTTTGAATATAAAAAGTTATGCGATGTTATCATTTCTCTTCAGAATATAATAAAAAAAATCGTAAAGAAACTACTTTTCATAAATTGCTTATTTTCTGTAGAGCAAAAATTAAAAACTTTTTGCTAAGAGTTTCATACAAAAACAAAAGTCAGTACTTCGACGGGACTCCTTTCTTACAAAGCGAATGGAGTGTAAAACACATCCGAATATTACAGCGTTCTTTGATTCTTGATGAAAAGAATGCGTTTCTTGGTATTGTTTTAATACAGAAATATATTTTTTAAGAAATTGTAATAAATCTTTTTTACGTAATACCGATTGCTATTCTACTGGAAAAATTAAATAATTGCTTGTAATAAAGTTAAGACCGATTTCTCGGTATAACTAAATGAAATATAAATCAATTGATTTAAATTGAAATATCTTACCCACCGTACTTAGTATTGTGGTCAGAATATTTCATACACAATATGTCTAAATATCCAGTGAATATTTATATACTCTCGTGACTGCATTACGTAAAGTAACTTTACATATTCGCGTGACTGCATTACGTAGTTTTAAAGTAACTAGACGTTAAGCTTTAATATTGTCAAATATATAAAAAAAAAAATTATACTCGATCGATTTTATTTTATTACCGTCTGCCCGGGGCTGTGCAGGTGCGTGATAAGGTTTTCCCGGATTAAATACTTTTTCGGGTTAAATATAGCCTATAAGCACGCAGGAGTAAAGAAGCTTACTATTAGTGAAAAAAAAATCGAAATCGGTTCAGTAATTTCTAAGATTAACGCGCTCAAACAAACTCTTAAGCTTTATAATATTAGAATAAATAAACATTAATAAGACAACTTTACCATACATAAATCTTATATTCCAATTTTAAATTTCCCGTGATTGTCTATCGAATGTTGTAATGTATATCAGCCTATAATATCCCAAAGTTAGGGAAAGGGCTCCCCAAAATCCTTCCATGAATCACGATCATGTGCTATATTGTTTTTTTTAAATGATTCCAGTTCGTTGTTATAGTAGGTATTGGTCGTTGGAAATGGCTATCGCTGTGAAGTACATCAAGGGCACTTTAGTTCAAATCTGCGGTGTTTGCATAACGTTTCACCGAGTGTTGTTTTGTACAATTTCAGCAATTAAAGCGCTTTGTGCTGTTTATTGGAAACTGTGTTATAATGTTTGCTTTAGTTAGAGGTTTAATATGGCTTTGCAACAGCGTTTTTCCTCTAAATTATTATTTACTCATTTGAAAATAAAATCAATCATTATTTGCGTAAAAAATTACGCCAAAATGTAATTTTAATATCTCTATCATTCTAGTGTCTTCTATATTCTTCTACACACATCTATAGTAATATTATAAAGCTGAAGAGTTTGTTTGCTTGCTTCTTTGAACGCGCTAATCTCAGGAACCACTAAATCGATTTTAAAATAGTTTTCACTAATAATAAGCTACATTAACCCTTAGTACTATAGGATACTTTTATCCTGGGAAAATAATTATCCCGGAAAGCATACTTCACGCGGGCGGAGCCGCAGGTAATATCTTGTATGTAATAAAGCAATACTTAATTCATGAAGCATCGGAATGTTTGCCGGCAATCATGAGAGCTACATGACATTTACGCGTGTCACGGGAATATAACCTTATATATTACATAATAAGGTTATCTTAGACAATACATTTTCATCAATATTTTCCCCCACACAGTCTTGTATTTCGCCTAACTAGTATCGTGCATTAATGAGACACCACCCCCTTTGTTTGCCCACAATGCAGTCTGAAGGTACAGCGGGGAGACCAAGTTTTGTTGTTTAATGTACCGCGTTTGTAGTTTACGAATTACACGCGCGGCGCTCTGTAAGGGTTAATGATGGAATGTGTGTGTGTGTGAGGGATTTGAAACGTTTTTATAAATATTGTGTTGCTTTTAAAGGTGATTTTCGTGTGCACTTTTTATGTCTGAATTTTTTGTATCAATTTTAAAATTATATAAAATTTTACGTGTATACACACGTATAATGTTTAATTATTGTTATTATAACATCATATAACTTAGACTATTGTTATCAAACATCTGACCTTGACACCAATACGAACAATTCTCACAAACATTTGCCAATGTTTGATCAAAATATGTTTACCTTATAAATATCAGGTTAGCGGGAAGCTGTAAAAATTACAATGAATTAACTGTGCAGCGCGAAACATAACCGAAGCCGGCGAAAGCACTTTGGCTGGCTTTCCGTGCCCAGTCTACAAAACATTGCAGTGTTTTGTTTCTTACTATGGGAACTCGAATTGATTTTTTAGTTAAAAAGTAATATTTAAACGTAGGGGCGTAGTATTTGTTTCGATAACAGCTTCCGCTGACTTAACCTCTCAAAAGGTTATTCAATTGTGCGTTCTCATTCGAGTATAATAATCACTACATAGTATAAAACAAAGCGCTTTCTCTGACCCTATGTCCCTATGTATGCTTAAATCTTTAAAACTACGCAACGGATTTTGATGCAGTTTTTTTTAATAGATAGAGTGATTCAAGAGGAAGTTTTATATGTATAGTAACATCCATAATTAGTGGAAAAATACTGTTATTTTGTTATGTTATACCCGTGCGAAGCCAGAGCGGGCCGCTATGTTTTTATATACAACGTTCACAGTTTTTCTGTAGTGTATTTAGTATCAGCATTGCACCCGTGCGAAGGCGGGGCGGGTCGCTAGTTTCATATAAACTTGAAGTTTTTAAATTAATATTGTCTTTATCCAATAAATTAGATGTCACCACTTCGGTTTACCAGCACTTTCATGAATAATTTAAAAGTCGAATCGAGTTTTCCACATTCGAGTTACAATAGTAGCACTTACATAGGCGTCCGAAAAGCACCCGCCCGCCCAGCAGTGCTCGCAAGCTTTCCGCGGGGCGCGCTCGTCTCAAGGTCCCAACGTAAACTTGAACGTTAACGTTAGCGTGCAACGTACGAGCGGTAATAACTCAACGCGGACTGCATTAAAACAAATATTTGCGTTACCATTTGAAACGTTAACTTTTACGTTACGTGCAACGCTTATTACGTCAAATTTGTGCGTTTAAGTAAACATTTGGTTTAGATTGTAATAAGATTTTAACGTTTACGTTACACATTAATAAATTTATGCAGATTGTGAAAAGTTTTTGGTAAAAACTGTAGTCACTAAATATTGTGTCAGTGTTGATTTGCCTATTTTAAAAGGTTAGTGACATAAGAATTTATGTTATTGTATGTTATAATTAATGGATTGCAATAAACTGTGTCGTGTTTGTCAGAATTTTTTACTTTCTAGAAAGATAACGTTTTACGGTGGCAGATTTTTATTGAATAATGAAATTCTTGTATTTAATTTTAATTAAAATTAATTGATCGTAATCTGCATACTTACGCTTTCTTTTACAGTCTGTGTGTGTTTTAATTCGAACTTGGAAACTGTTTAAAAAAATAGAACATACAACAAATATTTCCGTGTGTCTCTATACTTCCATTTAAAATTTGAAAATGGAATACATTTCTTGCCAGCATGAAAACATAATCACAGATAAAAAATTTAAAGTTGGTTAAACTTCGACCGCGTTGCATTGTACAGTGAAACGAGTTTTGAAAACTCTTTTATTTACAAACGTAACTTTGTCATAACTGTTGTTTGAGTTAAAAAACTATTTGTACTAATCACTTATGATGTATTTGTGACGTTATCATTGTAATTAGTTGACGTATTAGTAATTTAAAAAACAACAAGTTTGCCGTTTGAGTAATTAACTAATTTATTTATATATATTACATAATCCCCTATGGTGTAGAAAATAAATATGTTTGGGAATCGTTTGATAAAAAAATGGTGTCTGTGTTTTTTATGTTGATTTAGCATATATTTGTTTTATTATAATAAAATATATTTGATAATCCGAACATGGAATATTAAATGTTAATCAGTTTCCGAAAAACGTTAACTATAATTAGTATATTGCTAATCCGATAACATTAAAATAAATACATTTGGTTATCGGCCACAAAAATCGGAACAGTAGGACGGGGCATATTTTATCAAACAAGACAATGCGACCAATTCTTTATCACTGCACTTTTGTAGGAAGCTTTGTGTTTACAAATGACCGGCTAAGTTGGTTAGTCACGGCTGATAACGGAACAAAAATTATCTGTTTTAACGGAATAATTATTATTGGTTTTATGCAAGTACTTTTTAACCGACTTCAAAAAACGGTGGTTCTGTTTTCGACTCGTATACATACGGGTACAATGTGCGTACGTCAGTTTGTATGACCGCAATTTTCTCAAGAACTAAGTATTGTACCTGTTTGGATAGCGTGTTCGTTATTTTCTGAACAATTTATCTTAGAGCAAAGTAGGAAGTTTAGGTCAAACACTCTTAGTAGGATTACACTGCACTATACCCGTTGCCTTTTATGCCTAAAACTGTTCAATTTAACTTGTGAACGATGAGGTTTTGGTAATTAACACCATGGAGGGCAATCAAAATTTTTGTTGATTTTTCGTATAGTCAACGATTCACGGCATAAGTTGCATCTCTATCCACCCCGTTAAGTATACAACCGTGAAGCTGTCTCAAGGCATTATCGCATTAAACACACAATTAAAAAATATATTTTTTAATACCCGTGTAATATGAAAATCTTCTGTATGCGAACAATTTCCCCGCGTCGTCGTCTAGCCATATAATCAATAATACACGGCTTAATCGCTCGCGACAGGGATAAACGACCGCTATGCCTTATACTGGTACGGCTTTATGGATGCATGTCGATATAAATTAATATTTTATACTTACGCTACGTCGCTTTTCACACAGATAACAAGGCGCCATTGAAAATCGGCTTCTGTGAATGACATTTTGAGGATCAAAATATTGGCAGTTTTATGGCTGCGTTCGAATTTTGAAATGGAGCAGTTATGGGTTAACGAGAGATGGCGCTGTTATGAAATTTGTTGTTTCTATAATTTAGTACAAAATCATATTATGCAATTTGATAATATACTTACAAAAATGTTTACCTCAAAAGCTATGCAAGTAGTTTTTTATATTCGTAGGAAAATACTTAATTTAGGTTATTTTAAATAAATCACATAACACGCGTGTTTATGTCGAAATATATTTTTGAAAGACATACATACCTCTTTTGTTTTTAACTTTGTCAATGACTATTAATTGGATGTTAAAACAGCAGTATCTAAATGAGTTCTATGAACGTGATATCAAATGCTCATCACTGAATAGTACAGGATACCTCCCACGTACTACCCGCATTATGCAAAGATAATGTCCAATGATTACTACAGCTTAGATTTTATACACACACACACACACACGCAGGCCAAACATTAATGCATATACATATGTTGCGTTTATAATTTGCAAAATGGAAACAAATTGTATAGAATGCAGAGTTTATGTAGATGTTAATTGTAATGTAATTTCGTCTATTAAAACTAGTTTCCAGTTAGCGTATAGATAACATGGGAATGAAGCTCGTATCATCCAGGAAATAATGCACAATATCGATTGAATGATGTTGTCTCATAAGGCAGCCCTTTTGCTTTATAAGACACCAATTTCTTACTAAGGAAGCAAAACACTCGTCACGAATGCGTCAAAATGATAAAACACGAAGTATATCAGTATGGAACGTCATTGTCCATTGTGGCAATGTGGAAGTAGCCTAATATAGGTTCATTGTCACTACGAATGCAATAAACTCTTCAACGGTTAAGACGCGGCCACATGGGATGCGCCGGCAATTTAAGTATGAAATATTAAGTGTCAACATAGCTAGATTGTAGTGCACAAAGTATTCTTGGAAATTAAACGCGAGCTGTTAAGCGAATTAAGTGCTTTCTAGCATTCCACTTCCATGTTTAAAGACTAATCTGCACGATATTTGTGTACTTTTGAATGAATATTTCCCTGTATACTACAGTTGTATCAAGATCAAAGTATTTTCAACTTAAATAAGCTTAATTTAAAGGATAAATAGAATATCCTTTTATAAAAGGTATAATATTTAAAGTAGTAATTAAAAGCTTACAAAACAATAAAATCTAAAATTTTTATCGTCTCCGCCGACACCAAACACGTAATAAATTGTATTATTCTTTTTAAAACCGACCCTACTTCTTTACTACCTCTTTGGTACAAAGAAGGATTAAATTTGCCGCTAAAACAATAAACCGAGCCACCCCCAGCCCCTTTTACGATTGTTAGAAAGAAAGGGCTGGTGACTTCTCTCTCGCCCAATAAGCGATCAAACCTCGGCCTTATCAACTTGGCGCGTCCAGAATAGTGGCAACTGGCAACTGGCACGGCGCGCTGTCAACGCGTCAGTTATCTTTCACGCTTGACGCGGGAGCGGACCCGTCACAATAATTAAATATATAATTAATAACAATTTAGCTCGTTCGTAAATTATTTGATAATGAATTTTATTTTGTAAGGATTTAAGTGTGTTTTCTATTGGTGTTTTAAAAAACCCGGCAAGATGTTGTCGATGCGACCTTTGGAGGAGAGGCTCTTTAATTTCAAAAGCCTCAAAGACAAATTTGAAGCGCCCAGGTAATGCTTTTTAACCTATAATTGTATTGTTTTAATTGTAAATCAATATTCTGTGTGAGGGTTTGTGTCATCGGAAATCGATACCATTCAACGTCCTTATAACATTTTCTTATGTTGTTGTATACTAAAATAATATTGTTTCACTTTTTATGCTTCTGTTTACGTTTCGGCCCTTAAATAAGTTGAGTTAGTGACTATATATTATTGCCAACGTCATATAATATACAATTTAGATTCACCTATTAGGTGATGTTTGGGTGTTGTATGCTATTTCCTTACCATCAGTTCATTTCTATGTGTTTAATAACATAGTATGGCGATTGGATACCTGTATTATTGGTGTGCAAGTATTTTGGACTTGTGCGGATCTCTCCTTTGCTCTATGAATAATTAAATTCGAATGTTATCCAATATTAATGAGATGGTATAATTCTGCCAAATACTTTGAAAATATAATGGATTTTTAAATATTTTGTGTAAAAGTTAGTTTGACTAAGTTGACTTATTTATTAGTTACAGAAAAAACATAGATAAATTTATGTGAACGAATCTACAACACTAACCTAACCTAATAGTAAACAAAACAAAATGCACCGTCTGGATCACACGGGAAGGTAGAAATTCCCGTAAAATCTTCATCGTGTGCGTTATTAATGTATGTTTGTTCGCAGGGTGGGTGGCGGCGTGCAGCGCAGCGCGACGCATGCCGAAATGCCACACCGAGGCGGCACCATCGCGGAAAGGTAATAATAATAATAATATCAGCCCTGTATTATATACTTGCCCACTGTTGGGCACGGGCCTCCTCTACTACTGAGAGGGATTAGGCCTTAGTCCACCACGCTGGCCTAGTGCGGATTGGTAGACTTCACACACCTTCAAAATTCCTATAGAGAACTTCTCAGATGTGCAGGTTTCCTCACGATGTTTTCCTTCACCGTTAAAGCGAACGATAAATTCACAAAGAATACACACATGATTTTTTAGAAAAGTCAGAGGTGTGTGCCCTTGGGATTTGAATCTGCGGACATTCGCCTCGGCAGTTCGTTCCACACCCAACTAGGCTATCGTCGCTTTTTAAGGTACGAAAGATAGCTTTGTATGTTTAAAAATTATACCGCCTTCAAAAACCGCTCAAATATTTTTTTATATGTACACGGCTATGTGACCCCACTGCACCTGATGGTAGTGGAGTGAGGTCCAATAGAATGTCACTGACGAGAGATGATTACCCCTCGACAGTCGACACAATTATGCCGGCCGGCTGATACCGGAACGCGACTAACTTACCTGAGCCACTATGGGTTTTAACACCTTATGGTACGGTGGTAGCTCGGGTAGATACAAAATAAACACCACCAGCAAAACATACAATTATGTTTTTATAATATCCACATATTATAACACCAACAGGAAGATTGTACGCGGTAACATTCTTTCCTGTTCCACTGTGGATTCCACAGCGAATTTTAATTACAAAGTGCGTTATTATCCTTTTCAATTATACAGTGTTACAGTACATATTTTGTGGTCAATTAGTGTTGTAAAAGTTAACAAAGAATATAATGAGGGAAGAATTTGAAGATTGCATTTTGGGAATTGAATGTGTTATTAAATTTTAGGTCGTATGGATAAAGCCGGTCGTCCACCGCTAAGTAAACTAAGTTTAGCTTAGCTCGCATAGTTAGCCATGAATAAAAATTTACTGAACTAACTCTGACAAAAATTAAAACATTAAATTTGTAAACGGATTAAGCTCCAAGCTTACATAAAATCAAATAATCCAATGAAAATTCTAAGAAAGTTTTTAAAATAATTATTGTTAATCTCCATGCTAATCTTTGAAATCATAAAATACAAAGCTATTAACGCGACGTAAAATAATAATTCATTAAAACAATATTCTTTTCTTTCTTTTTAATTTAATAAAGTTAAACCATTTTATAAAGTATTACGAATTAATTCATGGAAGCCTCTTTACCTGTAAAGTCTTGACAATCTTACTTTCATTAAAAGTTTGTAAAGTAGATTATTATTTTCCACGAATTTATGGCTCGGGTGACTTTGTCAGAGTTTAAATGGATTTTATTATGTTGGTAGGAATTTACTTAATATATTTTGTATTTGAACTGTGATTGTAGGACGTATAGAAAAAACTATTTTAGTTGCAAAACAGCTATTGGTGTCAATATGTATCCATCTAAACGAACAAATATTCAGTGTCTTACATGAATCGATAGTATTGAAGTAAGTAAAGTAGAATGTAATGACACTTTGCAAAGGATAAAAAATTAAAAGACAAGTAATACATGAATATCAGCCCTGTATTATATACTGTCCCACTGCTGGGCAAGGGCATCTACTACCACTGAGAAGGATTAGGCATTTATTCACCACGCTGGCCTAGTGTGGATTGGCAAACTTCAAATGCCCTCAAAATTCTTATAGCTATTTCTCAGGTATGCAGGTTTCATCACGATATTTCCTTCACTGTTAAAGCAATCGATAACTCACAAAGTATACACACCTACCTTTAGAAAAGTCAGAAGAGCGTGCCCTTGGGTATTGAACCTGCGAACATTCGTCTTTTTAGTCCATTCCATTTCCAACTAGGCTATCATAAATGCATAAACATTCAGATAAAGTATTACTAAATATCATTTGAACTGGTGAATAATGTCGAAATTGCAATATCCGATTATGATTTTACCTTCCCAACAGCTCGAACTAAATAAAATAGAGCATTTATAAATCTGAGTTATCTTTGAAAGCGTCTTTCGAATGACACCCCCGTGGGACCATAACTCAAGTAGATAACAACTATAGTGACAACTTTTCGTGTGTTTTATGTTTTTAGGCGACAAAAACTGTTTGCTAACAACGGCTAGCATGTTCCCTAGTATAAAACCTCATTCCACTTACCATTAGGTACAGAAGGGTCACTTTGCCTTGCACGCAAAAAAAAACGACTTACATGAATACAAAATCGTAGCAGCATTATATTACCATTATTTAGTAACCACCAAATCACCCGTGAAATAGAGGTTAGGTAAACGAACTAGATAAAAGTGTAGTCGGGTTCAAATGTCACAACTAATCAGTAAGGCGACGTCTCACGATAACCGTCCGTATTTATAGGCAAGTTCAAGTGCTATTGTCGCACTGTTATCTCTGTTTACAAACAAAATGACTAATGTATTGAGGAACGTGCCGTGCGATAATTATGAAAATTACATAAATATTGTCGTGACCTATTCGTGTGATAGCAGATTAGTTTGTTTTGGTTTTTAATACAAAAGAATTGAATTTATGTTGACCTAATTGCATCCAAATGTAGAGAATTGTTATAATTGAAGCAATGGCTCGATTAGACTGCGATTGAAGTGGATTTTATGATAATAGACTATTAAAGACCTAACTAGTATAACTTGCATATTCAGACTGGTAAAGATTTAAACTAGACACAAAAGACGACATCAGTACTGCTTTTTTGTTAGCATAACAATACGAACACATTATAATGTGTGGAACAATAAGTTAATTATATAATTATTGTTATTGTATTTTAACGTTGCATACGCCGATACACAATTAGAATAACAAAGTTAATGTGTTAAATGAAAACATTAATTAATTAATCAAATCATTAATTCTAGGCTGAAAGCTCTGCAAGCGGCCGGCGCTAATGACTGGCGCGCGCGCGTCTGCCGTCTCAGCCCTGAAAGAGAGGACTCCAAGGCGATAGAACGTGCCAAGAACAGGATCAATGTAAGTACCTACATGCAAAACTACCCTTCAGTCGTAAAAGGTGAAAATTTCCTTAAGGGAATCCGACACAACATATAGGTACTAATATGCATGCATGAGGTCTGGGAATTGATTTAATGATAATTAGATTCTACATCAAAGGAAGCCGGCCGGAAACGGGTTATATGGACCCTTCGCCATTGTTACTTGTTATAGTTATCCGTAATATGAAAAATTTATGAAAATACGACTGATTTGAGAAGTGTGAGAATTCACTTATTTTCCACCTTTCAACTGCTATTTTTAATTTGTTTGTGTTGTTGATTTTTCAGTCGTCATATGAATTTAATCAGGTGAATTTAGGCGAATTTAAATTTTTAATTTTCTCTACATTATAGAATCCCGCGATACGCTGGTATAGATGTTAAGTTATTTGCGCTGTAATGAAGTCAGTTCAAATATCTAACCCATCCGTCAATTTTTTTATTACATAAAATGTGTGTGGGAACATATGTGAACAAGGTGCAATTGTTACACAATGATTGTCACGTTTTATGGCTTTTCATCCCAAAAACCTTGGTATAAAAACAGAACGCGCGACATTTTTAGGGTCGTGACTAAAATTTGAAGAGGCCATCTGTCGCCTCGCATTACCATAGTCATCATGCGCTCGTCGTCATTTCAGGGTTCCGTATATTAGGGAACCATCAAAATCCTATATTATGCTTCTTTAACCTGATCTTTATGCGGCGTTTAAATAGAAATACGAAGCAGGTTGAAGTGTTACTGATTGTAAAGGACTTGATGTTGTTTGTGCGTCACGGTCCACGTGAAGGCCATTTATGAAAAAAAATCATGATAATTGGTTAGAGTAGTAATGTCGTGACAAATAAACAAACTCGCTATCATAATATTAATTAGGATACTTGATGAGCAACCTCCCTTGCTCTTCTTTGCATTGAAGAAAAAGAGGGGCATGTCTATTTTTGATAGCAGGGTGGCGTGGCAACAAATACTTTGGGAACTGCTTTAGGCTTTTCTTAGCTACTTTATAGGCTACAATAAAAATTAGTAACGTCTCCAGACTATGATATATCTGACAACCAAATATCATCAAAATCTGTTCAGCCGTTTCTGCGTTTATTTCTTACAAACATACAAATATGTTCAAAGAGTAGCGTATTTAAATAGTTAAACATCGGCATCCTCCGACACCTTTATGTTGAAAATACAAATACGTACAATAAACATGACCATTATACGTTATATATACTTACAAGAAACAATTCTTTATATAAGGGCACGTCAGCGCTTAATTCGTCACGGAGTTTCACTTCATCATCACCCTCCATGACGTAAGACTCAAACTACATTTTGTCCTCCACTTTTCACTTTAGAATGCTCTAAACTTATTTCCGGAGCTCCTCAGACTAAGAAAAGACTGACTATTTAAGATGCGACGTGCCCTATTTATACTAACGATTTAACATCTCGACTCATTTCCATAATTAAGATTTCAAATTATCCGACGCTCCCATATATATGTTCACAAACTTTTGCATTCATATTAAACAAAGCAACGGAACCCTCTCAACGCGTGTTAGAGTTACACTTATCCTGTTTTATTAATACCTTTTAAAACGCCTTCATTTCTCGCTCGAGTTGGAAAATTTTCTGTCCGAGATGAGAGCTCTCCGTTTCCCCTACGACCTTGCGCTTTGAACTTACGTAATAAGCATGCACTTGTGTATATGTAGGTGGCTCTTGGTTCTTCTCTACGTTTTTAATTGTAAACTAGGCAATGTCTATTTTTATGGTGATGAGACGAGCGCTTTGCTCGCTTGATAGCGCTACTTAAGTAAACATTAGCAGTATGATCTTCGAGTTATGATACATTCTCGTCACACCAAAATATAAAATGTTATGTTTCATAATATTCATTTACTATGGGCTGTATTAATAGATGCAAATTCCTCTGAAGTGCGATATCTGTTGAGACGCTCTCAAACTAATTTCCGCATCTTGGTTTCGTCGCCATCTAATAAATAAATATCAATATTTCAAATAATGTCTTAGTTACAACAGCGGTGATATAGCTGAGAATAATCACTTAAATGGCAGCTTAAACTTGTTTTTTAAATAGTAAACTTGTAAATTGTAAATTGTACTTGACATCCTACTCTAAGGTGAGTTTTACTAATACGACGCTTAGTCTTTTTAACGATTTAGTTCAATACCGTTCAAGAGCCTATTCTATAAGATACGGTCGCTTGACAAAAATCACTGCCTAATAGTTGCTTATTTACAATATTTTCTTCGTGAACACAAACATTTTCAGTATTATCTATAAGAAATTTCCATTCTATCACGGGAAATATCACTAAGAGAACAGATTCCATCAAATATTTTCTTCAAACGGCCATTTCTGTTTATTTGTTTAGGTCCGCTAATGCTTTGGTTGAAGCGTGAGCAAGCATTTTTAGCGACGCGAATTTGTTCTCTACCTTCCGATACCCGTAGGATTTCAAAGTATTATGTGGCCCAAGCACGCCCCCGTCCTTCCTAATCCCTACTTACCTTTTAGGCCGTGTTTGAGTGTTTTTGGACCATGGATATCTTTTTATATCATCCCACTTGTCTGTTTATCGACTTAAGTAAAAAAAATACAGTTTTATTAATAAATATGAAAGATTAGTAAAGTTAACGAAATAAATGTCTTCCTTAGGTTTAATAATAAATTGTTTTATTTTCTATAACATATTATGTATATTCTGTAGGTATGTTCGGTGTGGTCCAAATATAATAAGATGCGTGAGATATTGCCTTCCACGATGCCAATATATGACCTTTGACATTGATAAAAAAAGGCGGTTAGGAAAAAAAAAAAAAGCCTAAATAAACACAAAGTGTAGTCATCAATCTCAAAACGAGAACACTTGATCCTTGAAAGCACACCACGATCCGCATGAACCGACCAATAGGTCGCGATACTTGATTGATCTATCTTGTCAAAGGAATACAGCATCATAATCACCAAGTGGAATGTTAGTTGTGTGGACGATGCAATAAAAAATCATAGTAATAACAAATATATAAATAAATGGTTTTAATATTAGTTATAGCGACTTATGGTGAATCAGATTGCATATTTATCTAATAGATTTAATTCAGGCTTTCTGCGTATGACTTTTACCGGGAGAAAATGGACTTAGATCGTTCTTTAAAGGCCTCTGTATACCAAATTTAATTAAAATCGTTACTGCCGTCTAGACCTACCAAACGACTGAGACAAGGTTTTGATAACTTTCAAAAAATCATATCAGTATACAAAATGGCATCTATTTCGAAACCGCACGTAGAAGTTATTGATTTTTATATTCTTTTTCAAGGATTATGATTTCTTTGAAAGTCGCATGCAGTATCGTGTAACTTTTAAAAGGTTGCAAACGACATCTTCGCCCCAAATTTATTGATTGCTATTGTCAAGGTTAAAGCCACGGTGCCGGCGGGAGATATCGTAACACGCCTATTTACTCGAAGACACGCGAATTCACGGTTCGCGCAATATTGGTAAAAAAAATGGCGCAAAAATAGTGGTACTTAATTGTAGGTAAGCGTGACATGATGTATGAATAGCAAATTATTTCTAATGAAATTACTGACTTAGCTTAATAGGTCATATCCTTTGTTGTCCGTTAGGATTTAAGGAATGAATTAATGACCAAATATTAGACAAATAACAAGAAACCCACATAAAATAATCCTGAGAATAGTAAATGAACATTTCGAACTTAGTCTTGTATGCAACTGTGTTAACTTTCTTTCTTGAAATACGTTTTTATATGTATTTAAAATATAATTAATACAAATTATGAACATAATTCAAACGACAGATATTTAATTTAATTTATTTTTTTATTACTACCGAAGGCATACGGGGCTACGGCCCAATTTGGCCCAGATGTCCGATCTAGCACTAACCATATATAGTTACTAGCGACCCGCCCCGGCTTCGCACGGGTGCAATGCTGATACTAAATACACTACAGAAAAACTGTGAACGTTGTATATAAAAACATAGCGGCCCGCTCTGGCTTCGCACGGGTATAACATAACAAAATAACAGTATTTCTCCACTATTTAATGGATGTTATTTATTATTCCTCTTGAATCACTCTATCTATTAAAAAAAAACGCATCAAAATCCGTTGCGTAGTTTTAAAGATTTAAGCATAGAAAGGGACATAGGGACAGAGAAAGCGACTTTGTTTTATACTATGTAGTGATATGTACTATATAATTTAATGTTTTCGAATACATTAAATGTTACTTGAAAGGTGAGATAGATTTATATACGACCTATAGTCCTACATATTGTATCATGCTTTACCCGTAAAGGTTGACGAGAAAAATGTGAAAATAATTGCTTTGAACACGACAACCCCGCGTTAACGGCATGATTAAATATTTTAATGATTACTGCAAGTTTGTGGAGACGCGTTATGCTGATCAATTCGTGATTGATGATATTATATATTTATTTATAACTTTATGAATGCAAATGTCTAAACGTAAACAGTAATAAAATTAATTAAGATACTGTTTTGCTTTCTCGCTCGTTAAAAATATATAGCATATTTAAATTTTTAATTAAATATGCATGCTAAAGTATAGTGAACTGGTCTAAACATTTTTATATGTTTTATATTCTATTGACCAATGACCCCGAAGTTTTACGTATTAGAAAAATAATACACTGCCCCGATGGCGTATTTGTATTACGATACGACTGCAGTTATGTGGTCTTGGGTTCGATGCCGGGGTCGGGCAAAGTGATATTGGGTTTTTCCACTCAGTATCAACCCGGAGTCTGGAATAAGTACCCGATATGGGGATAGGCTCGCCCCCTATTACATCATGAGACGGGATACACACGGCGGAGGCTGGATGCATCTGCACCTGCCTGTTCGGGGATAAAATGAATTACTATGTGAGTAGAAAAATAACGATATAAAATGTAATTATAAAAACTGCATAAAATTCGAAAAATAGTTTTATTTAACATAAAATAACAATTTAAAAATGACCTTCGTGGATGGTCAGACCTTTGGCCAGCTGTGGGGCAAGCATTATACAGAGACTTTTTTTTTTACATAACACTTCATAATCTTGAAATTTGGTTATGATCGCATCGTGATTTATTATGGTTACCGTTCTTGATGACGTTTTGTACTCTTATATAGCGTAATCAACATCCTTGTTATTAAGAAGACCTGTAAAGGTGCTATTTAGATTTGCGGCTTTATTTTCTACATATTTAAGATCAGAATTAAACTTCGCCTGTCTAGCCAGTCTACAATTTTTTTTATTTCTGACAATCAATTAGCTACTCTGTCTCAAATTGTAAAGATATATTTTTACACAGCAGATATCTTACACAATAATTCATCGTAACTAATCAACACACAAAAGTAATGTAATCGCTGCCCAGTTAATTAGGGCATGGTTATATTGCAATAAACATTGTCACTTCCCCTTACTAATGATAACAGAGATTACCGACACATTTCTATGACGCATGCGCGGTGTCCCCGAGGATTTGAAATAAGGAATCTGATATATTCGCTGGGAATGAGAATAACAATATAATAATATCATCTCTGTATTATCTAAGACCACGGGCACGGCCCTTCTCCATTATCGAGAGGGATTAGCCTTAGCCCACTTCGCTGGGTTAGTGCAGATTGGCAGACTTCACATACCTTCAAAATTCCTGTAGAAAGCTTCTGAGGTACGCAGGTTTCCTCACCATGTTACCTTTTATCGTCAAAGCAAGCCATAATTCACAAAAAAAAAATACACGCACAAATTTTTAGAACAGCCCGAGGTGCGTGCCCTTAGGTTTTGGACCTGCGGACATTCGTCTCGGCGACATGCGCCATCTTTGGGTTTCAACCTGCGGACATTGGTCTCGGCAGTCCGTTCCATTAGGTTAATACCGATACAGATGTAATCCTAGGTCCTAATTCATTACCATGTAGATTTCTATTTTTACATATTATGTTGTTATATAAATGATTACACGATTTATGGCGTTTTTTTTTTTATTGACTATGAAAAAGAGGAATAAACGGCTCACTTTATCACTGTCTTTTGGTTGCAGATCAAGTCAGAGTTATATTAATTCTGCCTACTGTATAATATATTCTACCACGTTTAACGAAGGAGGCATTGTCACAGCGCCATCGTTTGTGCGTTATGAAATAGGGTATTTGACTATTTTTTATTTTGTGCATTTTTAATATGTAACAGCAATACGTTCAAAAAAAATCCTTATGTGAAAACAGCATTAAAATCCGATAAACATTAAGCCAGTAATTAAAATTTCAAATATTGCTACTTGCAGAAGTGGACGTGGAGTGGGGATATCGCTCCATCTCTTTCTTTTGTACGCATCATACTACCCTCTAACGTCACATGAAAGTATTTCGTCCTTTTTCTTTTTTATTTGACACTCACCCCCTACTAACTAATTTCAATGGCTTATAACTTGTGGATTTTTTAACCACTTTTCAATAATTTCTTCGGTTTTAGAAGTTATACGACGTACATATTTTATAAAAGTTATAAAAAAAATAATAATTCAAATGCCCTATTCCGCGTGGAATTTAACACACATAGTAAGACCACAAATATAGGATAATTACTTTGACACACCTCTGGGCCATTTGTAAACAGAATCGCGTGCCTCTATTGCCCAAACATTGTTTCACTTTAAACGTTGCCAATGTGTGTAGTGACCCACATAGTATGGGGATTTGTCGTGTAATGGTTTCTTCGGGAACATAAAATTTTTAAAGGTTAGGATTATTCTATGTGCAGAGATCGAATTAAGTAACGATATTAAGTAATTAGTAGATTTAGATAATTATTGTTAATTATAATTCTTATAATTCTTATAAATATAAAAACTAAAAAAATCCTTCGTGTACACCATCTGCTTGGTATAAAACCTCTAAACAAATAATATAATGGTTTTATCAATATTTTCTTTTAAAATTTGTTCCAATTTTGAAATTATGCTAAACAAAACTTTTGTTTAAGGTGGTAGCTCAAGGTCCATTTTCATACATTTTGTTTCGGCTTTAATCTGGGTAACTAAACAAGTATTGGCAAGTAAAGAATTTAAATTCACGTCTAGTTAGTGATTAGTTCTCGCAGTTGGAAAGAAAAATGTAAAAATAATTAATAATCATGGATATTTCTGCCTTTAAAATTTCGTCATATTAAATTTTAAAGGCCGAAATATCCATGATTATTAATTATTTTTACGTTTTTCTTTCAACTGCGAGAACTAATCACTAACTAGACGTGAATTTAAATTCTTTACTTGCCAATACTTGTTTAGTTACCCAGATTAAAGCCGAAACAAAATGTATGAAAATGGACCTTGAGCTACCACCTTAATATTTAATAAGCCTATTATAAAATAAATTAAATAGGTATTCCATATTTGAAAGTTTCTTCAAAAATGTGGACCATACATTTTCCGATTGTAATACTAGCCATTAGCGCGACGCGTTTCATTTCACGCATTAACCTACCTTATGATCCTGGACCACATTTGGTCATGTAATAAGCCCGCATTATAACCGTTAACCTTAATCACTCCCTCTGTTTAACTCGGCGCCCGTCATTCGGTATTGGCGCTCTAATTGAAAAACTTGACTGATTTATGCTCTAAGAAGATCAACTGCTAATGGTACCGTAAATGGCTTTCAAACCTCGTCAAAACGGTACTGACATTTTCATGGCCTATTTGTAAACTTCTTGATTAATTAGAGGAATTATATTGTTTTTGGAGCATAGCAAAGATTTTAGGCAAAGGAAACAATGTTTGTTCAGCCTACTTATATTTTACTCACAAACCATTTTTATTATTTACATATTGTTATTTGTAATTTTTATCTTGTTCCAAATATAAATTCTAATAAATTTTCTTGGTAATAAAATCCAAATAAAGCATTAATTAAGTCAAACTTTAAGCTCTATTGTTAATGGCAAACGGGCTATAAAACCAAGGGATTGTCTGACCTTTTTAATGTTACCCGGATAGCTATATCATCCTAAATAAGGTATTAAGGTTACCCGAAAGTTCAGTCTATTTCTAAACGAATGTCACGCACTATATTTGGAAATAGGTTTAACACGTTTGACTTTGACCTTTTGTTTTTGTCTTAGTTACGAATTGTCGGGTCAACGGGCCGGATATAATAAACCAATACTATCTAGCTTTAGTATTTTTACACACATAAACATACGTCTTTTATGCCCGAAGAGTTAGCCAGAGTTGTCTGGTGCACACACTTTCTGCCGTGTGTATTCCGTCCCATGATATGATGGGAGCCTATCGCCATATTGAGCACAAATTTTAGACTGCGTACTGATACTGAGTTGAAAAATTCAATATCACTGCTCGACCTGGGGATCGAACCCGAGACTTCAGCACTGCCGTCGTACCGTAATACAACAACCTCACCACAATTTAGTATTTTTAATTCAGATATAATCCAGTAACTATCAACTATTATATTTTGTATCTACAGACCCTAAAAAAAACACAATAATATAACAGTGTGTAACATGCAAATTGAATATGACGGAATACTGTTAGAACTAAAATAACTCTTATTTTACAAATCCAAAAACATTTTGCCGACGAGATCCTGTCGAAATATATTTGTCCTGTATTTGCAAGAGAGTAAATTGGATTTGCTCGCGCTTCATAAACGAGCTTTTATTGAATTTCGTTCCAGCGCCATCTATAGGTTGTCGCGGAAATTAAATATGCGCTTGTGGCGCCTCTGGCGGTGATGAATGCCACTATTTTGCGCGCGTAATGTTTATGGTTTAATTTATGCTGTCAATCCAAGATTATTCTTGGAATATCTGTTTACAATTTATATTAGTATGGATAAGATAATTTCGCATGCAGCATGTAAATGCAAATAGTTTTTTTCTATGTAATATCTAGTCCTAGTGGACTCAAGAAGATACAAAATAGTTTGCATTTGATTAGAGGTTAAAAATATTGTATCTCTTTGACTGTATGTATTCCACACACGAAATTCGTTTTATACATATTTTAGTTATCTTTTCCTTTTAATAAAATTTAGAAGAAATGAATGCTGAATCTTTATTATAATAAAATGAATATTTTAAAGAAAGAATGAATAAATTTATTTAGATGAAAACCATTAATACTTACACAAATTCGATAATGCGTAATAACAATATAGGTCTATATTCAGTCGAAATTACTCATCATTTTCTTTTCCATAATACCCGTAGTAGGCCGGTATAACAAAATATGTAATATTACTGAGGATGTAATCTGACATAAATTCCAACACTTTTAAATACTGCTATGCCATTTATCATTTACAAGGAAAATACCATATATACTGTTGTTCCAATTCCTTTTTTTGTCATCATAATTATTACTGCCAATAGCATTCAAAACACGAGCTGATTTACATATATTTTCCTGTCAGATGTCAATTAAAACGTACCTCAAACACCGGACCTCCTTAGAAACATTCTAGGCCGCATTTGACTGCATTATAAAGAATGGTAGCGTGTGCCTACCGCCTTATACGGTGTAGTGCGACTCGCTTGATCTGTCGCCTTATTGGTGTGTGAGGTCGTGATCAAATGTCGACAACTGATTACCCGGAGACAGTGTAGAACGACCTTTATGTCTCGGGATCGTACTGGCCAGTTGAGATTTTTTACATTTTAATTTGTTTGTTTTGATTCAGATTTTAAATTTCTATTTAATCAATTTGAAATTGGAATAAGAAAGAAAAACAAATGCTTAATTGATTGCCAGTAGTAGTGGCATCGCACGTTAGCCGTGACCAGTTCGGATATTTTTTTGCGCATTTTATGGCAGGAAATAAAAATACACCAGATATTATGTTTGGTTTGCCCAAGTATTATATCGGAAACGCCCTTGAAACAATCATGTCATGCCTACTTACATCGTTAATACCGTCGTGACTGTTAAAGTATTACAAAACAAACAGTTGGCGGCGCGTCTTTCTCTGCACGTTCCCATGAACATGCAAACCGATCACAATAATGGTTCCGAAGCTGCGAACCTATATAACATTATCCCGGCTCAAAAACCAGTCCCGGCGTGCTCGTGACGCAACGGACCCGCCCGGGGTTTCATTCGCGGGATAAATCATTAGATATAATGTCGAGTGCATTGGACGGTTTGAGTTTTTTGAGATGCTTTGAATCGGCAGGCCATAAACCCTGGTATTTTTGCAAATACTTACCTACACCTAGACTTAACATCTCTCTCGGGATGGCGTGGCGAGCGCTGTGGAATACCAAACAATAATTTGTAATTAAAGGTGTTGGATGGTGTTTCTACTGTTTATGGGCAGTCGAATCACTTACCATCAGGCGGACGGAAAGCTCGACTCGACATTCAAAGCAACAAGAAAAAAAAAAATTCCATTTATTTCTACACTCATATAGGAGTCGTTACCTTAAAGTTCAGAACCAATCTCACATTAAGCAATATAATTAACTTACTACATATTGCATAAACAAAAAAAAATACACAATAGATTATTACATTGTACAAGACTTAAATAAAAAAAAACCGGTATATAAATATTTGTTGTGTCAGAAACCACCGTCAAATATTTAGTAACTAAACTTACACGAAACAAACTATAGATACAGTTCCCTTCTACGAATTACGAATTAAAAATGGTTACTTATCGCCCAACCTTTAACTTCATATTTTTCCACGCATCTAGTGCATTCTATATTATACCTAGCACGGTTGACTCAGGTATCATTTTACATTGGTTATTTAGCAACGCGATACCTTAGATACAAAACGCTGAAACCGCATTAATATTATTTTCTATATTACTTATGACTCGTTTCGCCACATTTACCCTTCAACGTGAATCAATGTTAAATAAATGTCGATTTTATCTACGTCGTAAACACCTGTTTATCCTTGTGGAGTAAAACGGTAAAATATTAAATAACAATTAATATTTTAAGCGGATGAGCTACAATAATAATTATTTATTATTACATTAAATCATATCTAATATAAAAGGAAAAGAATACGATGTGTTAGTAGAGGTTACATCGCTCTCTTAATAAAATAATGTATATTTCAAAATATTTAATTTGTGGCAGTCGTCGGAAAACTAATTTTTGTTTGCTACCTTTTTTTTGAAGTTGCTATAAAACTGAGCTTATTAAAGATAGGTAAAAAATGAAACCTATAGCATGAAAAAAAAAGGGAAAAACTGAAAGGTCGTAAACAGAAATTGGTTGTTTGACGATTCCCATAAATTGGCAATTTTGGAATGGGTTATTATTTTATTAAAAGTGCGAAATATAGATTTAATATATCGTCATTCGTCATAACTCTGTTTAGTCTCGTGAGATTATAAATATTATGCACAAATCTTAAAGGATATATAAAAGCGTGACGAGAATGTTTTCAAAAGCTAGTAAACAGAAAAACTATGTATAAAAGAAGTATTAAGTACTTCAAACTAATAATAAAAATATTCAGGTTTATGTGTCATCTATCTACTGAAATTAAAATAGGTTTTTTGTCACTGCCCTCGACCATGATCTTCGGTTTTAACGCCTTGAACTTAAAATTATAAAATTACTTCAATAAATTAATTTAAACCACAGCGCTTGCGAATAACATTCCACATAGTTATCCAAAACACTGTATAACTGCGATAAACCTTTATAACGATTGTAACTAAAGTCTTTAATTAAGACACAAGAGACTTTCCAAACAAGCCTGCATAATTATGTCAACTAGCGAGGTACAGTCGTCTCGTTAGTCGACACTCTATTTGGACCCCTCTCCGCTTACGATCAGGAACAATGGGGCCAGTTTGTCGTGGTAAAAAGAGACATTTATCCCTGATTCGCTAATAGGGTATTTCACTATCCCTGCGCATGCGCATCTAGTATCAACCTGCGGGCGTTATGCGAAAGCTTCATAAAATATACAACTTATTGTAGCACTTTGCGTTCGCATTATATACCGGACTATCGACCGTTTAATTATAAAGTTTTATACTTTATAATTAACTATGGGCCATGGAAAACAACTATATATTTACATGTTAAATTATAAGTTCATGTCATTAAGTCGAATTATCGTTGGAGCGTGGTAATAATTGTAATAAGTTAATCATTGTCTTATTACAATTAATTTAAGACTGCCTGGGTGGTGTAGTTGTACTGCATGCGTGGTACGCCAGCGCAGGTAGGCGCAGCGTAGGTTCGAATCACGGGTCGGGCAAAGTGATATTTTGGTTATTCAGCTCAGTATCTGGAATTTGTGCCCGATATGGCGATAGGCTCGCCCCCTATCATATCATGGGACGGAACATACTTGGCGAAAAGTGGGTGCCCTGGTTGCGTCTCTGCATACCCCTCCGGGGATAAATACGTAATGTGTGTGTGTGTGTGTGTTTTTTTTTAAAACATCCATATTATGTAAATAATAGTAAACATATTTAAAAAACTTTATCGTTCAACTCTCCCAATATAAGATACTAGTTTATCGAAAATGATGCATTATATATCTAGTTATCGTAAACTAAAAATCTCACGACCATCGAATCGTCATTGTATTATACATCGTGTCAGATTATAGCAGTTTTCGTCTCTCCTTCAAAAATGTAAAACATCAAAGCGATCACAGCAAATGATTACAATTGTTTTTGTACAATATTATCTTTTTACATCTTTACTGTCCTTTAAACTATACAAATATCCTTTACATTGCATTAAAACGCTATTAAAGTATCATTTGTGATATTAAAAATGCTCCTTATTTCGCTTTAAGATTCTCTAGCAGGACTTCACCTACTATGCACATTGCATGAGTCACGCATACCTTTGCCTTTATTCTTTATGCATTTTGGTTTTATGCCATAAACTGCAGTAATTATGGAGGAACAAGGTGGCAAAATGAGAGTCGTTATTATATTTATTTTGTCGTGTTTTCTCAAGTTTGTGGTCGGAGTTTTTTCTTGTAGTGTTCTCTAGTCCTGCGATCAAGTATATCTAAAAGGGTTATAATGTTCACTTCTGGACTTATTTTATATCATACTGAATACTTTTCGATTCAATTCATTTCATAACCACCACCGTCTATCAAACCATTTTTGTAATCTCTTGAGAGCAAAGTGAGCAATTTAACCCGATGTTAAACATAGTGTAGTCCAAATATAATGTAAAACGATAAAATTACGATCGGCAGTAGCCAAATTTACTTATCTTATTGAATGCAAAATAGCGGCTCACAAAACGTAATTTACATAAAAGCTATGAATTGAGTGAATTAAATGACATAAATATGGTGACTTATCGCCGAACATCAGTTTGGCAGTCATGAATCATTCGTGCCCTATTTCTCTAATAATTTTAAGCGATGACATTAGTATGGCGGTGCCAGAAAACGCATCTGTTATCTGTGGCCCGAATAAAGGCCGATGTTTGGTAAGAGTCTAATTATAGGTACCTTTTGGCCACTGCCGAGTTAATACAAACACACTCTGTAACTTTAATTATAAACTCTTAAGTTATACTCTTGTCCTTTCTCAATAGATAGAACTGTTTAATTTTTAACTGCGTATCAGTAAATTATATGTAATAATATATGAGCGTGAACGTTTTGACGATTGGGCTGGCTTGATCGAAATTATGATGCATCAGGCGCAATTACCATTCAAATAAGTTCCTTAGTCGTTGCAGTTTTTAAATCTTCACACCTCAATAGTTAATGATCTTCGTACGTGGAAGAAGTGAAATATATCATTGTTTATTATAGTGTAAGCATATGATTTTGACCTAAAACGTCAACGAACTCTAAATGCCCGAGTAATTTTCAAATGTGTGAAAAAAACCATGCATACGATGCTTTGTTTTGATACACTACTTTCGTCCGTAACGTTAGAAATGTTCTCACGGAATTCATTTTGCGCATCGCATTACAGTACACATATTGCTAAATACGTAGCGACGTTTATTTCGTTACATGAGTAATTATTCCATGCATACATTTTCAAAGAAATATTTATACATAATGCGTCACGCACCAACGTCTTCAAAAACTTCTTTGTTCACATCCAACGATTATTAATAATTAAACCTTTTTGCAACATAACCTACATGTATGTTCAAAACCTCGAAAAACGCACACACACAAACAATTTCCGGGAAACACGAGTTGATTGCAGAACAAACAAAAAATGAATCTTAATTTTCACTTACCGAAGTTGTTATTTGAGTACGAAAGATTGGAAGTGCAGTCGACAATGACCCAGCTGGTAAGCGAGACAAACTGGCACCGCCAGTTGTTTTGGCGGCCCGGCCGATGGTGGTCGTGCCGGCCCATGCGCGCTTACGATTTTATTATTATGTGAAATAATTGCTTTCACTATAACGACCATATCCAAAATACTACCATTATTTTAATTGTGAACGAACAAATTGGTGGGATTTGAAACTTCAGTTTTGTGTGTGTTAACGAACACTATTGTTTGGTGAAATTTGATTTGTAGACTTCAGTTATCAGTGTTAAATGTTTATCTTTACAGAAATTGATTTAACACTTTCGAGTACACAAGTGTTTTATTATAAGTTAACCAGTGTTATTAATAAGTTCAAATAATTTAATGTTTTGAATTTGTTGATTGGTGTGAAATACTCCTCGTCATTATCATATATTATCGCAACGTTATCTTTGCTATCTGCGTCATTGACCTTGCGATCTGTAACAGGTTATGGATCGCTATTTCAGGAATGCCGTACATCGCCGACCATACTTTCAAAGAAGGCCATCCATTGACCAAGTCCTTTACTGTATCGAGTTTAATAATATAACTTTCACTTTATACACGTGCGTCTTCACTAGGTTATACTAGGTTCATTTGAACGTTAATTATTCTTTGTTTAACTGTTACGTCTGCTACTAAAAGGAGCCTTGTTAATTTGTATTCAACTGGTGTTAGGATTTCAGAATGAATACGAATAGTTTTATTTTTATTGTCGAGTGCTGATAGCGTAATTGTGATGGATTCGTCCTATATTGCCCTCAACGTTCTCTCTATTGAAGTCTATTAACTCTCGGATATCGAACGTCTTGGCGTCTTCTTTGTCATTCATCCAAAAGTTATTGATTTCTTCCTGTCTGCAAGTAATTAAATGAAAAAAACTGGACAAATTAAACTTGCCGCTGCGCTTGGTTTTAATGTTTTGACATGTCAACTTCCATAAGTTTTTACTTCTGCCCTAATTTGGTTGGGCCAAGTTAACTTATTTGGTTCATATTGCCGTCTCGTTTTAATTTATTGCGTCTTTTATTGAGTTGGAATTCCGTCGGTTGCAAAGGGAATGGTTTTATAGTTTTCCTGATATTAAATAATACTCAATTGTTTATGCAAAACATGACTACAATCGAGTTGGACATACGACATTGGCAATACTAATATCTACGTAGAAAACGGTAACAACAAACTCAGGGCCTGGTTTTTATGAACGTTTCTGTCCGTCAGTCCTACGTTTAAATAAAAAATATCAATTAAATCTCTTATTGTTCCGAGGGTCATCATTCCATGTTTGGCTCCGGTAGTTTTCACAAGACAAGGCTGTAAGGATAGACCTAGTGTTGTTGGCGCACCCATTATCGACGCTTCACTATAAATAAGATGCGTCATATTAATATGTACTCGTACACCGCTACTGGCAATGTTTACACACGTTATAGGACCTGCGCATGAGTCACACGTGTTCGCTACCAGATGATAGCGACGCTCGATCAAGTGACCTGCCAGTCGGTATCTAGCTGCCGCCGCATAAACTTTGCAAGTGCGGTGTTATTGTTTTTCTTTTACTCTCTTGTTATTGCTTTGTCTAACAAGTGCAATTTAGTTAACTGAATCTCATTAATTATTTAATATGTGCTAACCGCAGACGTAAACGATGTGTGATTATTAATAAGGCAAATACATTATTTCTCAATTCATTACAAATGGAACGCAAAGCCTTCAAGGATTATTAACGCCAATAATATTGATATCAGTAACGGATATATATTTCTAGTCAGTGTTGTGATCGGACCGTTCGGCAAGATGTATGTGGAATGCATTATCGGATTCGGAGTGCTCTTATATTTAATATGGAAACTTTTGGTGTCAAAAAGGGAAGAAAAAATTCAATTGATTCGGGACAATGGGGATGAGAATAAAAATGAGGTAGAACATCAAAATAAGGAGAAAATTACCGCAATACCTACAGAAAGCGAGACTTTAACATGTAGGATAAAGAAACCTATTAATGACTATGAGCCAAAAATAATAGAGGAGGTTGAACTTACTAAAATAGTACAATCTTCAGTGCTATCGGAAGACGTCGTTGATTTAATAGCGGACGGTTCGAGAAAATCTTGTTCTGTTGTAGTTAAAAATAAAGAAGTTATTACTCCCAGTAGTTTGGTAAAACAGCATAAAGAAAAAGTTGTTGATAACATTGCCAGACGCGAGAGTCCGCCAAAAGAAAAATTGGCGGAATTCTTAGAGAAAACTATTTTAAGCGGTGACAAAATACAATGTATCATACAGAACCTCTCTCTAGATAAAACAGAACTACTTACAAACGATGAATCAAAACTTCTCGATTACGAAGTTAAACCTATTGAGAAAATAAAACAATCTCAAAACGAGAAACTTTTAAATGAATTGAACAAAATTCATTTGAATCATAGTAAAAAAATATTGAATGATACCAATATTGTTAATAACGACAATATTGTTAAAGATCCAGTAATTAAGAAAACAGACGCGCCAATTATTAAGAAGGCGGAGGAATCAATCATTCAGAATGAAGAAGATCCAATAAAGAAGTCCGTGAAGCCAATAATTAAGAAATTAGAAGAATCAATAATTACGAAACCAGGCGAAAATCCCTTACACAAACGTCTACAGAAACAATCAGGAATACCAGCGGGAATTAACTTTGGTTCACTAATTGGAGAACTGAAGAGTAAAACACGCAACGCTAGTAACGGAGGATTGAAACCGGTCTTTAAAAAGTTCGACGCTGAATCGGACGCCGTCGATAGTGTGCAGGTTAGGCACTCCAGCAATATGAATCGGTAGATAACCTGTTATCTACGTTAATTGAATTCATAAATAAAGTAGACCCATTTCCTAATTTTATTTTATAGAGGATGCCGAGGTTTATTAATGTTTCCTACGAAATTTCGATGTTTTGTTTAGCAATAACCGAATTGATAAATAGAAAATTAAGCAACACGATTGGTATTGTATTGTTTGGGTAATACTTAACTGCTTATGCAATATGGCGTGACAAAGCAGCACTTCGTGAATGTAGATCAAATGTAATATTATCCGTACACGTAACAATAGATTTTTTTTTCATCCATATAAGGAAGAACACTATAATTACAATCTTTGGCGCGTACTCTATCATATTTAATGACATTATCATTGTAAAATGAGAAATAATGGCGTGTTTCGTGCAAATTACTACGTTCGCTGTCACAATTGGCAATTTAAGAAAGGTTTTCTGTTTCAGAATCTTAATTAGTTGGCACTTTTAATTATAGGTTATTAAAAATGTTTTCATTGTTACAGGACACTTTGAATTCGGTGGGGGATGATAAGAAAAAGGTCCACATAGATGAAAACGAGCTGGGATCAAATATATTAGCGGACAGGCGGAACAAATTAGAAACTGCAGCGCAAGTAAGTGACGGAATTATATTCTCATCACACGATTCAGAGCCAATGATTTGAAACTATCTGTTCTCTGCCACATTCGGACATAAAGTCACGAAAATATATAACAAAACAGGATATAATTATTCAATTTCTGTTTTCTAGTTCAAGAACTTTGGATATGTCATTCAGATATATACCTAATGTTGGGCGTATAGTGTTAAAATATTTTTCTGATATAAATATGATAGGATCATGTTCAACATGGGATCATTCACAATATTCAATCATAAAATAAAATTAACTCAGGTAGTGACAATAATAATAAACATGGCCTCAATAAGTTAAATTTAATGTTTTTCCTGAATTTTACTGCTTCAACTGGCGAATGAAAGGTTAACAATAATAAAAAAAATGCCATTCGATAAGATATCTCTGATATAAATTCGACAATTGCAATAAATTACCGAACTTGAGGGACTTCACAAGTTTCGAGTAAATTTTATTTGACATTTATCATATAAACAGCTAATGTAGATAGTACTCTTTTATTACTATTTATCTAAGAGTATAGATTATAGTGTGACTGTTGTATTTGGTCGGCTAATACATTTGTGTGACGAGCATTTAGTCAGAAGTTGTGAAACAGACCCTTGGTAATGTGAATGACTTGTAATGGAACGACATGGATGCAATCACACATTGATACAGCATGTCGCATAGCTTCAATGTTTCATTGATAATGTCAGAGTTCATCAGACCTTGCGCACGAGTTGTTTAAACAATTCCACATTGCGTAAACACGCGTTGAAGTTAAATGGTCAATACGTTATTGTAAGGAATGCGAACCATTGTTCGATCTTATTTTTGCCTTTCCAAAGTTTGTTTTATTGCAATGTTTCGAATTTTAAAACACGTTTGTGTTAAACGATTTATCCTTTGCGCTGTATTCGTGACAACAAGGATTGTTTTTGCATGACAAATTTTGATATTAGGTCCTAGAAACAGTAATGCGTAAACTAAATTGATGAAAGACACATCCAAAAGGTAAATTAAATTACAAAATTTGGTCAACTCAGAACCGTATAAAATAACTTTTATTTACATGTTATCGACCAGAGAAATATAGCTGACAATCGACCTGCAATAGTTATATGTAAAATATATTGTTACGTACAAATATAAATGAAATTACCGTAAAATGACTAAATTTCAATGACTAATTGAAAACTTTGACCGCTATGATTCATTGCTGTGTGGGCCGGTTTGCGTTATGAAGAATTCGTACTTTATAAAATCCTATAGCGAATGTGACACATTGCGGTTACGTCCAAGGAACACGAAGGAATAGAAATACGTAGTTGTAAATGGCTGCCACAATGGGTATGATAAAGTTATTAATTTGAACCAATGTTAAGGCTTGGTGTTCAAAGTCGATAACAGTAAAGATATTAGCTATTATCAGGAAGAAAGAACCCATTTGTATGAAAAGTTCTCAATTAACTGAAATTATGATCAATTCATCAGCAAAATCCAATCCAAAATAATCCAATAGCAGCAATGTAATATTTAACCGAAAACAACCGTGTCAGAAAAAGAAAACGCTAGATCCGTGGATCACATTCAAGACCACCAAAACCACTGTCTGTGCCTTTATCCATACATCTTTATATTATATAATATCAGCCCTGTGTTATAATACAGTGCCATTGCTGGGAAAATACCTCCTCTACTACTAAGAGGTTGACTGGGAGAAAATGTCCATGACATTAATTCGTCTGCGTTTTAAATAAATAAATAACTTTCGAAAAGTCATGGCTAGTCCTTGGATTTTGAACCTAACGATATTCGTGTCGTCAGTCCGTTTTTACACTTAAGTATAACCCTATATTATAATAGCAATTATTCTCTTCCAGGGATGGCGCAAGCGCGTTCCACAGAACGATGCGACGCTCTTCACCGTTGCTGGGCGTCTGGAACGCGACAAAGTGACCACGAACGTCGCGACGCCGCCGCTGACGCCACCCAACGTCGCGTCGCCCATGGCCGTCGCTTCTCCTGGTATTCCACCACCGAACACATTCAGGTAAGATTGTTATACCATTAGCTAACATTGAACTCAACTAAAATCACTTAAAATTTCTAAAGAAAGGGAAAAGATCAGTGTAGTATAGCTATCTCTTAGAGTACTGACGTGTAATATTAACTCGATGTTGCGTTTCATATGATGATATTTTCGGAACCCTAAATAACCTTTTACAACTCTATTGCTAACTTAAGGACGGATCTATCTCTGATTTTCCAATTTAGGGTGATGTGCTTATAAACATAGTTGCTCATTTGTCTATGTATCCTAAATCAAAACAATCACGAAGGCCATTTATTGTAAAAAAGGACAACAATGTTGCCTTTCCAGTAGTCGGATATATTTTATATCCGCCCGGATAGCAACCACCGTACACCCACACAAGGTGTTAAAACTCGCCATACTTACCATCATAGCAGTGGGGTCACGTTGTCTATATACAAAAAATAGAAATTCTGTATCAGAAAATATCACAGAAGCCGTTTTAACTATAGATAAATTTATATCTAAACAATTAGTATCGAGTGTTTGGCGCAAGATAAACGTAATGTGCATTTATGATTAGGACTTGTGAGCGTCATTGAAGTAATCAGCGATTAAAGGTGTTCGGTCTCTTGTGTGTGTGAATGCGTCTTAAGTTTTATCGCATTTTCTATTTTCCGTCGAGCAACCCCCAAAAATTCCCAGAACTACCTAACTGTTAGCAATATTGTGTTCGGTGTTGCCAGATGACTGATGCATAATACCTCTAATTTGAGTTAATAAACCACGAGAAATAGTGTTTTCGAGAAAAACCCCCTCAAAAATAAAAGCGTGCGCGACAAAAAAACTCAGAATTAATATCTAAAACAGTTCTTAGAACAACAAAGTAAATACAGTGTGATTTGCTCTGAATCGGTACGTTTTCTTCGTCCAAATAGCCCCCCACATAATTGAAATGCCCCTAAATTTGGGGAGAAACCTCCCCATCTGGAAACTGCGATTGTGTTTAGCTTAAGATATTGTCATCGTTAAATTTCTATCATAACATAACTATACTAGAATTATTAATTATAAAGCTATGTATGGGAATGAGTTGAATTAATAATTCAGGTTTTTGTTACTTTATACGGGCCGCTTACTATCAGGCGACAGATATGCTCCACACGTAATTCAGTTGTAAGATAGTGTAACCGAAGATAGCCCGCTTCCTAACAAGGCCCACCATCCACGTTTTTAGTGGCTTTTTTGTGTAGCAACGCGAAAACATACTACGAGTTTTTGTTAGTTCTTTTTTAACTATATTTTATAGCATGTAGTGATAAATTGCAATTTAATCAAATACTTTTTCCTGAAACGATTTTATGACGATTTTAATATTGGGTGTGCCCGCTGGGGTTCCGTTACCTGATAGGTAATAAATGTTTTGAAATGTTTAGTCCACACTCCGTAATTATCCTTGAGGCAAAATACAAACCAATTATCAGTTAAACCTACTGTTATTATAACATATTTCGATTTTAGCAGCGTAATACATAAAAAGCGGCGATAGCCTAGTTGGGTGTGGACCGGACTGCCGAGACGAATGTCCGCAGGTTCAAATCCCAAGGGCACACACCTCTGACTTTTCTAAAAAATCATGTGTGTATTCTTTATGAATTTATCGTTCGCTTTAACGGTGAAGGAAAACATCGCGAGGAAACCTGCACATCTGAGAAGTTCTCTATAGGAATTTTGAGGGTGTGTGAAGTAACACACAACCAATGCGGATTGGTAGACCAATCCGCACTAGGCGTGGTGGACTAAGGCCTAATCCCTCTCAGTAGTAGAGGAGGCCCGTGCTCAGCAATGGGCAAGTATATAATACAGGGCTGATATTATTATTATTATTACATTAAAATTCTACCTATTTTGGCCTTTTATTTTCCTTATTTAAAACAATACATTACAAATAATACAGGTATGTACAAGATAGGTAATAAAGTTATTTACGTTCTGGCGTTCACAAGTTGAAATGTTTTGTGCAAATTCCAACCCACACGCTTGTTTATGAGACGCAGTTTTGGCGCGCATGCGTGGTTATAATTGCCTCCTTTAATGTGCTTGATGCATATTTTAGATAACATCTTACTGTGTTATCTATTTGTATGGTCTTAGGTCTATGCGAAAAATTATGTAATGTTTTTTATAAGTATTAATGTTGATAGTCACAAGGTCGCATGTGCTAGTCTGCTTCCGTATTGTCTATTTGTACCGCTAGGCACGTGCAAGCGTTTGTTGTGTACCGGTTGGAAAGACATTGAGCAGGTAATTACGATACATTATGAGACTGATTTTATGTATCAGCGTGATAAACGCAACGAATTGCCGCTCAGTACTTATTTAAAATTCTGAGTGGCACTGTTACTGTAATTTATGAAATGATTTGGCACTTGGCACCTACCATATGGCAACCGGCTTCCAATTCAGTTGTTTAAGAAAATCCAATAAATTTACATGTATTTCGGCAATTGTTCACAGATCCCGCAAGCAGCCATCATCGCCTACAAAGAACGGGTTCCCGTCGGGCCCGCTGCGTTCGGCGTCGTACGCGGTAGTGAGTGCCGCCGCCGAGCCGAAGCCCAGAGACCCGCGCCCCGATCGCGACTCGTTCAAACGCAGCCACTCCGTCAGCGAGAGCATCAGCCGGGTTGACGAGAGTATGTAATTCTTGCGTGTTAATTTGAGTTTTAAGCAGTGAGACATGCTGGCATAGTCTTGCTGAGCTTATAGTACAACCGGACGGCATGATTTTGCTGGACGCATATTATGAAAGGCTATTTTTTTGTAAACTCAGCACAATAGACCAACTCATTTTGCTACCTCGGTAGCGTTATTGTAGTAGCATGACCACGAAGGCTGCTGTCTTCGACACCTCGGGAGAAAATTCAAATATAAAAAACAGCAATAAAATCTGTACACCAGTATTATTCGAAGAAAAGTCATACGAAGACGCGCCCCACTACTTTTCCTGCATAGTTGCATTCCTTACTAGCATAAGTCCACACGCACACTACGATAGATAGTGTCGAGGTTGAAGCTTAGATCAAAAAGTGGTAGAACGTGTGTAGGTGGATGAAATGGCCTATACTAAGAAACCTTTATCCCCCTCCAGAAGAGGACTCCCCCGGCGCCGAGAGGTCCGGTTGTCCGGTGCGAGTGCCGCGCGCCGACGACGAGACATTCCAAGCCTTCTTCGCGCCTCTTCAGCAGCAAGAGAGATCTGAAGGCGTGGAGGTCGATCTGGACGCCATCGACAGTGGATCTAGGCAGTTGTGAGTTTTATTTGTATCATGTTAAATGTAAATATTTTCTTGTAAAGTATGTTAGGAAAGCTAACTGAATGAATATCTTTCCAGCGTTTAAATAATATTCTTGTTAGATAATTTTAATTATTAATACATTGTTATATGTATAAGTAGTTATGCAAGTTGACCTTTTATGGAAGACAATATTAATTTCTTTACTATTCATCTTTTTATAGACGGGTTATAGCATAGAATTTATGGAAGAATCTTAGGGGGGCCTTTGCCCAGCATTGGGAAATTATGGGCTGATACAATACAATATAAATTTTAAAAGTTTAATATATTTCCTATACATTTGCAATACACCAATATAAGTATAAATATAATCTCGCGTGGTTTCTATAAATAGTCATACAGGGAAGTTGTTATTAAAGATGTGTCAAGTGGCTAGTTGTGAGGTACAAAACAATTGACTGCACGCAATCAAATGTAATTTTTATTGTTCTCTTGTGGGATGCTGAGTGATGCATATTTTGCATTTATAGAATAGAATTAATAGAGTATATTCATTGGTAAATTACTTAATTCATTATAATCAGCTTTACGTTGTTGTTGAGATTTCGGGTCCGAATCTCGGTTCGGGTAAATGCGTTATTGGACTTTTATTAGTATCAGCCCATATTTTGGTATTATCCGTAAATGATTACCTGGGCCCTAACATAGAGAAACGTGGATGTTGTACTTCTGCCTATCCCTTAAAATGGTGACCATTGACGTATATTCTATAGACACGAACGTCCATATAAACTATTTCTTCAAAATCTGAACTAAAATGGCAACCAAAACGTCACTGTTATAACCTATTTATTCACTTAAATAACAAATAATTTCACTTATTTGACTAAAACGCGAGTGTAAATCCAGATTTACACTCGAGTTCTTGTATCATGAGCGCCACGCCGTACACAACCACAAGCTGTCAATATTGACCATGCTAAAGTCAGTTTGAATGGACTGCAGTTCAATTCAATTGAACACAGTGAATTTTCAGTACGCCAAATCTAGTATGTAGAACATATATATCGATAGTTGTGACGCTATGTTTTATGTGTCGTGGCAGGCTCGCGAGCGAGTGGAGCCGTCGCGCCCGACGCGAGCGGCGCCACGCGGCCTCGCGCAACCCGCTCAAGGCACTCGCGGCCCGCGCCGACATACGCGAGGAGTACGTGCCGCCGCCCTCCACCAACATACGGGAGCAGTTGATCAAGGAGAAAGGTAAACAGAACAGTCATAATAAGGCAGTTTGATTTAGTTGTTTGATTTAGTTAATTTTACATGTAACAGAAAATTATGAAAAAGATATTCTTCTTTGAAATCAGCATCAAAATTGGTGGAAAAATGCAGTTATTAATATTTGAAATATTGTTGTAAGCAAAATTGGGAGCGTGGTGGGGTTATCGCGCTGTCCTTTTCTCACCTCATGTAACGTTATGGTTGGTGATACTGGGTGACGTCACATTTCACTATTACTGTAATTTGACAGCTTCCCTTTCCATCAAACAAAGCTTTATGACATTTATTACTGCATGAATTTTGAAGCTTTTTTCCGATAAAATTTGGATGAAATAAATTTTTGATAGATGTATTTAAAAAAAGTCTACTACCCTATAGTGTGAAAGATAGGAGGAGTTAGAAATAACAAATGTCCACTTCCCTCCATAACAAAGCGAGACAAAATGACGAACTAAGAAGGCATTTTACCTCAAGGATTTACGTTTACAACTAGATCAGCCAGTTGTGAACCATCACGGATAAAAATTATAATTATAAGTAAAATATTCTGATAATTAATGGCCACATCGTTTCTAGTGACAGCTAACGTAGGCCTGGCAGCAGAAGCCCTGGCAGCGTTGGCGAGCAAGGAGGACTTCTCCAACGTGGCGCTGCGCAGCGCCGCCGCGCCCGTCTCCGCGCACGGCACCAAGCCGCTCATGCTGCTGCACGTCAAGGGTAGGAGGCGAGTGCAGGTGAGAGCGGTTAGCTGCACAATAATAGGCTTTATTGACTAGCAGGATTTATTTTTAATTAGAGATATTGCGGCTTAGTTAATGGTTAGTTTTATTTTCATTTCAGGATATGATAAAGCAATTGATAGTTATACCACATGACTTTTTCGTGTAATAGGATCAATCGTTTAGGCCATGGAAATAATAAAAAAATATATATATATATTTTTTATGTAATTTTTCTTCATATATATTATAAGTACTGTTGGGTTTCATAAACTATATTTATGCGTTGGCATTTTACAGACAAGACTCGTGGAGCCGGTCCACTCGAATGTAAATCGAGGCGACTGCTTCATTCTCATCACTCCGGACCAACTGTACCTTTACATTGGACTCTACGCCAATGTTATTGAAAGGTACAGTCAGCATCTAAATATATATATTTTTTTTAAATATTATATTAGAAAATTGATTAATAAAATATTTTGTTTTACAGAAATCGCAGCACTGATATTGCGCTGCACATATACAACACAAAAGACCTCGGTTGTAAAAACGCCACCGGTCTCATAAAAATCGACGAGCAAGTCAAGAACTACACCAACAAACATTGGATCCAATTTTGGTCACTACTTGGCGTAACAGAGGAAGTTGAGAACTACAAACCGATTGAAACCGGTCACGCGGACGAAGATGAGATATTCGAGTCGTGCATCGTCCAAACCAACATGTGCTACGAGGTCCTCGACGACGAGTTGGTGCCAATCAAAGAATATTGGGGCCAAGTACCAAAGATCGCCATGCTCAACCAATCGAAAGTGATAGTTTTCGACTTCGGTTCAGAAATGTACATTTGGTACGGCAAGAATGTGCCGCTCGAGAGCCGACGACGAGCGGCACAGTTGGCCCAGGAGCTCTTCGATGAGGGTTACAACTATGAGGAGTGTCATATCAACCCGTTGAACGCTGCCATGTACCAAGGCGCCAGGGTGGACTCCGACGCGCCGACCAAAGTGTCCAAAACTCGACCCGAATGGGCCATTTTGTCCAAAGTCACACAGCACATGGAATCCATATTGTTCAAAGAGAAATTCCTCGACTGGCCCGATTATACCAGAGTCATAAAGGTGAAAACGCAAGAGAATAAAACCAACTCCATTGAGATCAAACCCTGTGATGCGGAGGAGATGTGGTCCAATGAGTACCAGGAACCTGATCTGGTCTTAGAAGGGTCCCATTTAGGCCGCGGCACGCATTACTACGACAAAGAAAACATGAGACACTACGATATCAACACGAAATCCGTGTGCAAATGGGAAATACGCGAATACGATTATCAGAAAGTCGATAGTGAGCCTGAAGTCGGAGAATTCTTCTCCGGCGACAGCTACATTATTCGATGGGAGTACCAAATTACAGTGTCTGGTCGAGAGTTGAACGGAAAGCCTTCGAAACACAACGTGACGGGTCGAGATCGGTGCGCATACTTCTGCTGGCAGGGGAAAGATGCGACGTCCAACGAGAAAGGCGCCGCTGCGTTGCTCACGGTCGAGTTGGACAAGGAAAAGGGGCCACAAGTGCGCGTCGCCCAGGGCAACGAACCGCCCGCCTTCCTCAATCTCTTCCAGGGCAACTTGGTCATCCATCAGGGCAAGCGGGACGTCGACAAAAGTCGATACAGGTTGTTCGTCACTCGCGGTAACGTGTCCAACGAGGCGTACTTAGTGCAGGTTTCGTGTTCCGTGCGTCAACTACGCAGCCGCGGCTCGATGCTTCTAGTCGATACGGAGAAAGGATGCCTTTACATCTGGCACGGCTCCCGAAGCCTCAAGCACACGAAGAACGTAGCGATAGAGTTGGCGAACAAAATGATCGCTAGGAAAACGAACTACTTATACAGCGGTGATTGGAAGATCACCGAAGTGAGGGAGGGCGAGGAGCCCAAAGAGGTGCTGGAAGCGTTGGGCGTCGCGAACAAGCAGTCGTACAACTCGGTGATGAGCGGCGGCAAGGAGTCGGGCGGCGACGTGACGCCTCGGCTGTTCCACTTCACGGACCTCAGCGGTCAGTTCGAAGCCAACGAGGTGTTGCACGAACATCTGGTGACACCCTTCCCTTTTGAACAAAAGGAGTTGTATTCGGCTTCGCAACCTGGTAAGGATTATAACATTTTTAAAACATTAATATTTATGTAAATGGTTCGGCTTAGTGCAGTATTAATTTTATTTTGTATTCACAGCTTTATTCCTGTTGGACGACGGCAAAAACGTGTGGCTGTGGCAAGGATGGTGGCCTCGGGGCGAAGACGGGGAGCTGGAGTCCGCGGAGATTAACACTGGTAAGTTCAAAAAATCGCAACCACATTGTTGTCAATCCATGGGTTCAGGCAAAAAAATTTACAATTTATTGTATAATAAAACTCTATTTAATTTAAAATTTATTTTTATTGGACATAAAAGCTTTATTGGACGTTTATATTATCTAATTTACCATGATCTAAGTCACCAGCTCAATCGATTTGTTGTTTTTAACGATACCTATGTGTTTGGTTGCAGGTGTGGGCGCGTTCGCGGCGCGGTGGCAAGCTCTGCGCGCGGCGGCGCTCGGCTCGGCGCTCGAGTACGTGCGCGTGTCCAGCGACCACCGCGACCAGCGCAACCAGGACGACCAGCGACCGTCGCGCGACCAGCCCGACGTGCGCGTGGTGGTCGCCGGCCTCGAGCCGCGCGCCTTCACCGACCTGTTCGACATATGGACCGACCACGACCTCGCCGCCGAGGCCAATATCGCCGTAAGTGATCCTTATTGCCTTACACTTAAGGTTACGGTCCGCTTACCCAATGCAAATTACGAATACTTTAGGTGGTGTGCCGGTTTTGGATGTATATGTTGTAAATACAGGCTATGTTGAGCGTAAAAGTGCAATATAAGTTTAGAAAATGTATTGTCCATTGCACTGTCTCTTCAGAATGGGTTTTGAATATACGCGGACTAAATAATCGAGAGAGTAGAAAGTCGATTTGTTCGTATTACAACAAAAAGCCTCATTGGTCCTTCGAACGGAATTGCTAAATTGATGTTTATGAAACAAATTACGACATACTTAAAGAAAGTTTTATGGGAAAATATTATCAATATTGGCCATTTAGAATTGAGTCATATTATTTACACACTTTGATCATGTATATATTTAAAGCCAATGTATATATATACATAATAAACGGACTGAAAATTAAGCACGATGCGATTTGTAAATATGCTACCCTTCACTGCGGATCACGATGCACGGTGTCCTACTTAGTACCGGCTTTAAGGCTCCCCAGAGGTACTAGGTTCTAGTGAAGGAGGAGGGGCGAAGGCTCTCGCCCCACCCCTCGGCACGTACGCTGTACAGTGGGCAGGGTAGTTGAGGTGTGGGTGGTTGCAGACGGGGCACAAGGCGGGCGCGGTGACGAGCGGCGCGGGCGAGCTGTCGCGCATGCGCGGCGCGGGCGCGCTGCCGCTGGCCGCGCTGCAGCGCCGCCCGCTGCCCGACCACGTCGACCCGCACCACCTCGAGAAACATCTCTCGAACAGGACTTCCTGGTACGTACTGCACCGCACCGCCACTGCACTCTGCACTTCCACTTCACACCAACAATCCGATCAAAATTATATAAATGCAAATGAAATCATTTTGTACTTCACGTATTGGTCTATCGCAATTGACTCGTAAGAAGTTTTACTCATATAATTTTTCAGAATATTGGTCTAGCTTTATTGATAGACATGTGTCAATTTCAATTTTCTGGTTCACAAATTAAGTAATTCAAAATACCGTCGTATGGTAACGTAATTATTATAATTTTGAACATATGTTATACCATAATTTACTAACTTTGACTTACACTTGACTTGGTTTGCACCGACACGTTAAATAAAATGCACATGGTGATGGTATTTTCGCTTTGTTTTCAACTGCAAAAAATAAAACGCCAGCTCCCAAAATATATGGACTACGGGTGTTTGTCATTTATGTTTTATTTCATTAGTAACTATTCACAAAAAATGCAAGTATTTTAAAATATTTATCATTAAATTGTGTCCCTTCAAAAATTTTACATGCATGCCATACCCATAATATTTTTGTTACAGCCTAAATGTCAGACTATTACAAAAAATCGTCGATCATAATATAAATCATAAAATACCTAATGCATTCTGTTTTTGCAGGAGGCTTTCGGTATGACCAAAGATTTCTCAGTTCTGCCCGCTTGGAAGCAGACGAACCTGAAGAAGGACGTCGGCCTGTTTTGACCGATCTGTCCTCACGCACTCGTTGAATTCGTACACCTCGCGCGCTCGGAGCGGTGCGCCGCCTCGTGCGCAAGGAATAGCGGCCCGGCGGGAACTCAACCTCACGGAGAATCGGTTCATATCGATACAAACGTAGTCTAATCGATATCGATGCATTCACTCGTGTCTTACACTCATGAACCGTGATAATACTTTTACTCGGGCTCGGTCCCGTTCTGCAACGGCGGTATGTCTGTTAGATGTCGATGCGCCCGCTCACGTGCCGCGCTCTCGTTGTTGAAGTATCGATTAAGAAGGTCTCAATATCATAGTCGAGTTTGACGTTTACTTGTCTCACTCTGTATAGGATAAATATTTTGTACAACTGCAGCTATTTCGTACTTTTTTACTGAATATCCATGGATTTGATGAATATAAAAAATAATTATAAGAACACGCTTTAAATTCTATAGTTAAATAAAGAAACTATTGTCGTTTTGTACTAACTAACGGTATGTACCAAACTATGTATTCGCTCTCGTGATATTTTCATGTAACCGCAGTAGAACTAGACAATATAATTATATATATATAAATGTGGATTTGGACGTTGGAATTGTATCGTCGCGTCGGCGTAGAGTGTTGTATATTCATTTGTCGCATCCGTGCTGTTGCGCACGAAACGTGTTTTTGTATATAGTTGTTTTTCATTATTTATTTCTTAACAGCAATTCTTTGTATTGTATTTTAACGTCAGTTTTAATATGAGTTTGTAAAGTGAAATATTAATTTTGTTTTTAATTTTAGATGTTTGTTTTATAGTTAGCACCGTGGATGTGACAATGATTTTTAATGGTGATATTTTTCGATGTAAAAACATTCGATTTTGTTGGACAACGCGTAAAGCCAAAGAGATAGCTTTGATAGCATTGTCGATTGTTGGGATTTTGTTTACGATGTAATGATAAAGAAACGCGGCAGTTCGACAGAATCGAACGTTGTAACGTTTTAGTAAGGCAAATGTGTCTGGTCAAGAATGGTTATATGTTATAAAGCGCTAGGTATACAAACACATACTTTACTATAATTATTCGCTTTAGTGGTAGGCTTGTGCGTTGTTGCGGTTGAAATTGTACACGGAACGTAGCGTTTAGTTTCACGTAAACTGTTGTAAGTGCAAAATGTATTAACAGGTCCATTATAAAGTAAAAATCCTCTATGATTATAAAAATATACTTATTTCCAATTTGTGATTACCAAATTAATGTTTAAAACTATTTTAAAGAAATGCAATGATTTTTAAATCACTAATATTTCACTTACTGCAATATACGTAGGACAAGATGCAATCAGCGTTCTCGAAGTCAGTACTTGCTAATTAATGTAAAATTTCAACGGCCCAATGCCTATATATTTTAACACATCACATATCTTAAATATCTACTCATTGCTAATATTTTATACTGTGCGTTAGGTGGACCATGATAAACTTTTTATATAATACGAACAGTTCCCAATAACATAGCGCTAAATGCTTGACTTTACATTTTGTTGCCAAATTGTTAACTAAAATGTTATTATTTTAATATTGTCACTTACGTCTATGAATGTCGTAAGGGACTTTATTAAATTTATTTAATTCTTTGTTATTGTTTTATTAGCTGTTTGCGGACTGAGCCGCGTAATAAATTTGCCAGTATTGTAAGTATGTACTGCCAATGAGTAGAAGATTAACGATGAAGTCATACCTTAGTTAACTATTAACCGTTTATTTATCTCCTAAGATGCATTTACGGCGAACCT
>NC_051129.1:4350201-4366087 GCF_014839805.1 Manduca sexta
TTCGATTTTTTCACTAATAGTGCTTCTTTACTCCTGCGTGCTTATAGGCTATATTTAACCCGAAAAGTATTTAATCCGGGAAAACCTTATCACGCACCTGCACAGCCCCGGGCAGACGGTAATAAAATAAAATCGATCGAGTATAATTTTTTTTTATATATTTGACAATATTAAAAGCTTAACGTCTAGTTACTTTAAAACTACGTAATGCAGTCACGCGAATATGTAAAGTTACTTTACGTAATGCAGTCACGAGAGTATATAAATATTCACTGGATATTTAGATATTGTGTATGAAATATTCTGACCACAATACTAAGTACGGTGGGTAAGATATTTCAATTTAAATCAATTGATTTATATTTCATTTAGTTATACCGAGAAGTCGGTCTTAACTTTATTACAAGCAATTATTTATTTTTCCAGTAGAATAGCAATCGGTATTACGTAAAAAAGATTTATTACAATTTCTTAAAAAATATATTTCTGTATTAAAACAATACCAGGAAACGCATTCTTTTCCTCAAGAATCAAAGAACGCTGTAATATTCGGATGTCTTTTACACTCCATTCGCTTTGTAAGAAAGGAGTCCCGTCGAAGTACTGACTTTTGTTTTTGTATGAAACTCTTAGCAAAAAGTTTTTAATTTTTGCTCTACAGAAAATAAGCAATTTATGAAAAGTAGTTTCTTTACGATTTTTTTTTATTATATTCGGAAGAGAAATGATAACATCGCATAACTTTTTATATTCAAAAAAGGAAAACAGATTCTAAAGAAGCTTTCATTTATTTTTCTTAGATTTATATGTATATTATAAAAAAATATTTATATTATATATTGTAGATAATATTGATTGCCTTAGTGGCGTAGTTGTATTGCGTGCGCGGTATTACAACGACTCTGAGGTCCCGGGTTAGATTTCCGGGTCGGCTAGTGATTTTGGGTTTGCCTACTTAGTATATTTTTAATTAATTTTCAACAATCACAGAAACCGAAACGATATTCAAATTGAATTTTCAAATTTCGAATCTTCCGGACAATCCGTAACGTACCGATACGAAGAGCGCACACTTACGAATTTACTCATAAATCATTATAGGTATGCGGCGGTGTCCGTCGCAGTGCTGCAAAGCCCCCTCTTGAAATACTGCCGGAACGTCCGGACGCCGGGCTTTTCCGAAAGGCCAGTTCGGGAAATGCGGCGGGCGGGCCGGACCGCGCGGCATTCGGCGCAAACTATTCGATAGTGAATTCTTTGTACGTTCTATATTTATATTTATGCATTTTATAGATGGAATTTTATATGTAAGCTTGGCAAAATTATTTGACTAAACTCGATATGAAACTGTTAAAATGGAATGTCATATACAAAGGCAAAGAAAACTATGAAATTGCCAAAAGTATACGTTCAGTTATGTTATGAAACCACAGTGAACTAAATACACCAGGCTGCCATAACTTTTTGCGTTTATAATTATGAACCTTATTACAAGAGACTTACAACTTGTTTTAAGTATGTTATACTAAGTAACGGTACTACTCCAAAAGCACTTTAAATGTATACAATGTCTATAGAATAGTGCAGTGTTAGTGTCAGACATATTCGGTCCATAAAGAGTAGACAAATTATATTGAAATGCAAAGTACATTATTTTAAATGTTATGAATTTATATCAGTCTTAGATATCTGATATCTAATTAATGAAACTGGGTAATCCTGCATACTTAAGTAGGCAGACAGAACATAATGATAATTATATAGATCACTAACCTACAAAAAAAAAGAGGACATTTGAGTTCAAATAATAAATGAATCAGTCATTATAAGTAAAAAAACACTTTAAAATCACGATTAATAAAAGATAACCTTCAAATGCTGAGTAATAAACAACATTAATACTTAGAAAATAGATTATAATCTTCGATAATTGTGTACAAATCGATAGTATAGGAAAAATATGTACGCATGTTTAAAATGGCACAAAATATCGAACCTATTTACTACCTACGTATTATACAATTCACTAAAATTACCAACTAACCTCTAATGTTGGAACTTTAATGAAACACGCGACCGTACATTAAATTATGAATTATTCTTGCTATAAACGACACTCTTCAGTTTTTTATAAAGAAAAACTGCCGTCAATATCCATTTAACATTTCAACGTTGCGGCCATTCGATGGCATGAATCTTTCAGCGATCATCGACTCTACATACCTAGTATTACAGTTTAAAATCAAACGCAGTCTAGATTTATATTCTATAACATACAATAAAATACGGGAACGTAATTGAATCGAGACGCAGCTTGTGGATGTCATCGTTGGCACTCGTAAATTAAATACACTGATCCGGTTACCAGCAGACGTTGAGCTCTATCACTAAACAGTTCTAATCATATGATGGGCCAAATTTAATTAGGGATGATAAATTGTCCGATAGAGATATAACGTGCATCGGGTTTACTTGTCACGTATGAGTGTTGTTCAAAACGATTGATTTATGGGTTCATACGGCATAAAGCGGTTCTATTACTGCAGAAATATATCCACCCTTCAGGGATGAAAATATAATAGTGACTAAGTATATTTAAAAAAGTTTTAACGCTGACTTCAGATTTTCAGAACCAAATATTTTTTTTTTTTAAAATATGTAGTAATATTTGCTAGTAATTTGACTTTTTTACATATTATGTTAAAATTAAAATTGTTATGTTAATGAATCTCAATTTAATCTACACGAAAATAATAGCCTATGTCCTATATTATTTCCGAACTGAACAATAAAATAACCTCAAAACGGGAGCGGAACCGTAACACTAATAACAAAGACACGTGTACACTTTTCACCAGATTCACATTCATGAAACAAGATTTTTAAATCACTAAACAATGTTGATACAACATACAATTGCACTGACAAAACCGAAGTGTCGTTGGTAAATAAAACTCATTACGATAATGGATAACAGATATCTAATTGTGCTTTAATGCACTGTTCCGATCGATCCGCTGTCGAGATATTGTTAACGATAACGAATCGTATTATCGACTTTAAATGTAAATAGAGTAGGACGCGAATTCGATCTTTTTGTCACTATTGTTTGTGATCCTATGCTGTTTTAATAAAAAGTGCAAATGAATTAGCAAATCATTGGACTGTGAAATTAAATAATTTATTTGAATCTGTAAAATGTTGAACATTATTTAGATCAAGTAAAATTTTTACTCTACATCAGTGCGGAAAGTTGTTTCTAACAGAGAAGGCTACTAAAATCTAATGTTTTCTTTTGAAATCAGACTAAAGGTATAAAGAAGGTATATTATACGATACAAGAAAGTAAAATTTTGTTTAAAGCAGTTCATTTAATTATGTACTTTTAAAATAATAAATTTTAATTTCCATACGAGTGCACAACAGTTTCAGAAATCATTAAGTAATTTTATGATATAAAATGTCCAATATAAGTACTGTTAATTAGTATTAGAAAGAGGAAAGAAAGGAAAAACTACCACTTATGCGGAATTCTGTGCGAAGCAAAATATTATAATGAATCAACTAATCAAGTATGCAGCTTGAAAGAATTATAATACATAAAAAAAATATTCCTTGTAATATAATTATCCACGTCTAATACACTCGTAGATATGTAGTTAAATAAGATGTTAATTAATTATGTGCGGTTTTGTTTCTTTTGCACAGTCACCATCTCGTCGGTGAGATTTCTTCGGATCCTTTACTCCCCCTTCCCACTTTATTAACTCTCATAATTAATAAACGTCGCCTAAGTAACGTCTCAAGCAAAAGTAATATTATAAAATTACCAAATTCGGTATAGTTAAAACCATAAACGAAATTCAAAATACTCATTAACCCGCACAAAGTAAAACAAAAACGGTGAGTTAAACGCCGGACAAGTTCATTTCAGCGCATTGTTGCAAACGAGAACGTAGGAAATGTTGAACGGTTCGTGTTGAAGCAAAACAAATACACACTTTCTTACAGGAACCAGACTGTGGAGTGAAAATAACTCGTTTATACTAAATTTCAGGTAAACAGTACAGATAAATTGCTTCAGTTCCGTTTTCGTTGTGTAAAAACTGAAAAACAATTATATACGTATACAGTTACATTAAAAAGATGTTGATATGAATTTGTCGTTAAAATTTGCACCATAATACATGTTACTATAAAATCTATTTTCAATTGATTTATCGTTTTTATTTAGTTACAGCTATAGCATTGTAATATCGTAATCACTCCTTGTAGTTAAAGAAAATAAAGTATTTTAATATCTTTAGCAATGAGGAAAAGATAAATACATTAATTAAGTACCCAATAATAAGCATATAAAATAAAGTTTTGCATGATTGATTAAGTTTCGGATAACATAGGGGAAAGCCTCGTATTATCTTTATTTATCTTTTATTATCCTTCATATTTATTATTGCCCTTAATAATCATAATGGTAATAGATATCTTATTCTTGTCCAGGTGGCGTAGTCGTAGTACTTGCGCGGTACGGCAGCGCTCTGAGGTCCTGGGTTAGACTCCCGAGTCGGGCAGTGTTATTCGGGTTTTTCTGCTCAGTATCAGCTCGGAGTCTGGAATTTATGCCCGATATGGCGATAGGCTCGCTCCCTATCACATCATGGGATGGAACACACTTGGCGAAAAGTAGGTACCCTAGTTGCGCTTTTGCATACCCCTTCAGGGGTAAATGTTTTGATGTGTGTTTGAAATCTTTTTCTAAAAAACAAAAAAAAAATAAACCTATGATTTTGAAACTATAATAAGTACGTAATACAGCAAACGGGTTGTCCTTTGACCATTCATATCGAGCGCCGGAAATATTGCACGACGAAATGTGAGCGAACACGTTACACCTGTGCCCACCCCTTGTGTACACAAGTGTGACGGTAAGCAAGTAAACAAACAGCTTAGCAAACAATTACTGAACCGTTAACCAATAAGTTTGCACTATCGATGAATGAGATAAGCGGAACAATACTATCGCACGATTAAGTAATAAATTAACTTTGTGCTCAATCGATAGCACCTGTGTGTTTGAATTATGATTATGCACGTATTGCAAAGCGGCGATAGTCTAGTTGACTGTGGATCGGACTGCCGCGACGAATGTCCGCAGGTTCAAAACCGACGACACACCTCTAACTTTTCTAAAAATTATGCGGGTATTCTTTGTGAATTATCGCTTGATTTAACGGTGAAGGAATACATCGTGAGGAAACCTGCATACTTGAGAAGTTTTCTATAGGAATTATGAGGGTGTGTGAAGTCTACGAATCCGCATTAGACCAGCGTGGTAGACTAAGGCCTAATCCCTCTAATTAGTAGATGAGGCCTGTGCCTAGAAATGGGACAGTACAATACAGGGCTGATATTATTATTATTTATTACGTATTGAAAACGTAATTTATATAATTGATGTAAACACTATGTGGGCGGGTAGTAAATTAGTATCTAATTCATTGATAAGTTCCAGAAATAGGCTCAGATATGTATATATGCGAAGTTCTAATAAATAATAATCAAATTTCTTAGTCATAACCTAGCGATGTATCTGTACGAATAAAAAGCATACTATTTTGGTCTGGTAATCACAATACTTCTCAATAACTACGCAATTATATTGACATTATTAAAACCTACACAAGTGTTTTTAAAATTGCAGTCTATCATTTCGTAGTTTTGTTTATCAAAGCTAAATTCTGAATCGAATGCACCAAATGCATTTTAACAGGCCTTGTTATTCACAAAAGAAGACTTCTTGAAAAGTAATCATGATTGCATTTTATCCCGAAAAGTACTTTTAGGTATTAGAACCCTGAGCCATCTAGATATGATTGCAAGTGTTAGCAAGGTATTTCCAGTTCCTAACTAAATAACAGACACAAGACGTACGAAATTAATGCAGACGCAGTAAATCTGTTTTATCGTTCGGAAAGTAGTGATACGGTGCCCCTCTGATTAATGTACGAACGAACTGCGGTGTCGTAAACATCACGCTATTAAATCATTAAAAGCGAACGCGCGCGAATTGTAGATTTTCATCGCGTTAGGTCTAATATTAAAAAATGAGAAGCACTGATACCGTATTTAAAGCAATTTATAGTGCCAATTTATATATGAAGACCATACGTATATGTACTACAGATACTTTCGGAATCTTCTTGAAGATAAACTTACTTTAAAATAAAACTATTTTGAGGACTTTATCGCAGTTTTTTATATTATAATTTTCTCCTGACATTTCGAAGACTTTGCAGCCTTCATGGTCACGGGGGGACTGAGTTGGTCATCCGCAAAGTCAAATTACAATATCTAACTACATTTTAGAATAAAAAAAAATACATATTTTATTTTGATTAATTTACTCGCAATAAAGTTCCTAATGTCTAATCTACAGACAGCTGCAAATGAATAAAAATAGTAATTTTCGCAATAATGTAATTAAATCAACCTTTATTTTTGAAATTTGCCTTTCAATAAAGTCAATATACAACAGCTCCAAATTCCCCTTTCACTGATTTATTATTAAATAACGCCACCTCCACACCGAAGTATCCTTTGACACGTCACAACACGACATTCGCAAGCGTATCGCCCGCCGGGATATGAAAGGCTCCGCGTACTTTGTTTTGTTATCTAGTGCCTCGAATGGGGACGGTATCTGCTACCCCTCGTTAATGAACGGCGACACTTTGTAAGGACTCGTGTACAATGTTGCCAATCCTTTTGAGATATCTCGTGTTGCGTATGAGGGTGCGTTTACTAGTCCACTATTTGGTAACTATATGGCCTTGGAAAAAACTTTAATTATTGAAAACACTTACTTTTCGTATTGCACGATGATTATTATTTTAAAAGGTATATTTTAATTAATCACTTATAAAGAAAATCAGCTTTCGAATTAAGTTTATTTTTAATGCAAACATGTTGGAACAAGTATCGGTCTTATAAAATGGTTTACATCGACGATAAAGAAAACTTAAGATAATTAAAATGTTACCCACACTCACATCTTTTATTCCCGAAGAGGTAGGCAGAAACGCAACTGTTGCACCCATTTTACGCCGTGTGTATTCCGTCCCATGATGTGATATAGGGCGAACCGGGCACAATATTACTTCTTATTTGTTTTATTATTATTTTCTGTTTTGTACAATAAAAGTATAAATAAAATATTATTATTTATTATTAGTTTCAGACCTCCGACCAAACGCATTGAATTCCTTAAACATTTGATCGAATTACTACTACTTCCATATAACTGAAACCTCAACTCATTCATACTTACAACACAAGCTTTAAGCTTTAGTTGTTACATTGCGAAGTAGTTGACGATACTCTAACGGCACACCGTGTTACAACATGGAAATGAGGTTTGCGTCTATGCAGGAAACGGAAGCGACGCTCCTGTCCCAGTTGTCGAGTCTCACGGGATGGCGGGATGTTACTTTGTTCCCTTCGCTAACTTACCAATAGTCACTTGTAAAGGAAAATTTAACATTGTATTAATTCAATGAATTTAATATAGAACTATGTATCATAATAATAATCATATATATTGTCCGCATGTATTCTGGGATAAAAGGCCCGCTTTGTACATTCCCGAGATAAAATGGAGCCTATATTTTAAGTTAGATTTATAGCAACACATCTGTGAGAACTGCATTCAATTCTATGCAATAGTTTTTGCGTGATGCGTGTACGAACATACAGACAGATAGATAAAAATTCTAACTGTTTTTGACTTCTGATGTTCTTATAAAATTCAAATATCTTTTACATACAGACGTCGTACTATACTATTTTTATATATGTAATTTTTCGAAAAGTAATTCTTAAAATAACCACCCCTCAAATCTTAAACGGGAAAGATCAAATCGTTCACATAGCTCCATAAATCTTTGATAATTTATTAAAAACCTTACGTAGCTAAATATAGGATGCATATTGCGGTAGAGTCACGTCTCCACATCCCACTTGGCAATAACACTTCCTTCTAATCATGGGACCCTGCTCACCCCAGGCCAATAACTTAGAAAGCTTTCAATTTACGCTTTTACAGGCATTTCTACGTGTTTGCGCTTATGAGTGTCTACTCGACTCTATCCTACAAATATACGAGTCTAGACGAGTGATAAGATATTATGTTGGTGCAAATAGTTGGACTTCTACAATCTATTTTTAAATTTACATCTACTAATGATCTAACAAAATTCCACTCGATTTATACTTGACTGTAACATCAAAAATCTACTTTCTGAATTTTTAAATAAAATACAATTGAAAAAGAAAGTTCAGAAACGTTCCTTACATTTCGCCACGTAAAACGCAGACACGCACTCGAAACATTACAAGATTAAAAAAGAACAAACGAAACCTCCGAGGTGGTGCCGTATTAAACAGCGGAAGAAAACATTTTACCTCACCGAAAACGAGCCGTAGGGCGGGCATAAAAGATTTCACTATTACAATCTTCATACTAAAGTACGTTGAGTGAAAAGCCATGGGCTTGCATGTTGCAACTTGTGTCGGCCGGCGTACGGCGAGAATAGTGTATTCAGCGAAAAGTACACTCGCATCCACCTACACTGGCTTGGTTGTACTCAGGAAATTGCGAAAGGGGGCAAAATTTCTCTATAAGCCACGTCGGTTCTATTGCCATCGAAAGATTGTACAAATTTCAAAGGGATAAGCTATGAGATGTATACTTATTTGTATGCAATTTCCACTACAAATACTGTACAAGTCATTCATATTGGCTCTATCTATTGAATTGCTGAATAAGCCATAGGGGCGATGTATGGGGGTGAATCCCCCACAACACCTACCGTTAATACGCCCATGCTGTCTAGACGTGAGACACTGAATCTTGAAAGAGCCCTGCAGCCAGGTTCTTTAGTCGCGATGAAAGCGGGAAAAATGGGAATTTTACAGAACAACTAACAATAGTGCGACGACGTTATCATAAAACTTCTTTTTTTTCCGTTGAACACAGGCGGAGCCAAATGTAACTACAGAAGACACAAGAACTATTTACAGTACATTAACTTTGATTTACTTAGATAAACTGTCGAACTATTATTATTTAAAAAAATAATTTAATAAATTCTGGAAACGGATTTAAAAAATTAAAAAAAGAATAAATGGAAAAGTAATTGAATCCATACGGTGTCGGACAATGCTTTTTTTTTGAACGGACGAGCATAGATGATTTTTAAAGATAGAACGCGCCTGTCGGTGTAACATAGACGTGGAAATGAAACTTTTTGCTCCTAGCTCGCTGCAGGCGTTGAAATGTAGATTGAAAACGAATGACATATCGGTGCAACGTATTATACTGTACGTTTCTTTCTTACAGCCAATTACTTGTAATAATTCTATTAACATGTTTTGTAATCAAAATATTAGATCTTTCCTACTTATGTTACATTGCGCTAAATCGCTTTTATTTATTATGAAAGCGTTCAAATAACGTCTAGACTTTAAATAAACTATTACATAAATGTATTTAGCAACGTAATTTATGACATCAGTAACTATATTTAATTAAATAAGACCAATTTTCGATATTTCCTTCTATGATCGACGGAAATACGATATTTTGCCGGGCAAAAATATAGTTTCTTAATTAAAACATCCTGTGTGATATTAATTATACGTGTTTGATAAATGTGTAGGAGTCAAAACAACAAATAAATGCCAATTTATTCTTAATTAACAACCATAACCATTGAAAATAAAATATCATATTTATAAAACAATAACAGTGTAATTGACAAATCTATATCCTGTTCTAAAATTTTTCGAAAAGTGAATATTTTATTAAAATATAAAATACTAGCTTTTGCCCGCGGCTCCGCCCGTGTGTTAAAGTTTTTCGGGCTAAAGTTTTCCGTTATAAAAGACACGCTATATATTTTCCCGGGAGCCTATGTTCTTCCCAGGGTCTCAAACCGTCTCCATACCAAATTTTATCCTAATACGTTGGGTAGTTTTTGAGTTTAACACGTTCGGGCAGACCGATGCAGCGGGGGACTTTGTTTTATGATATATTTTTGTAGAACTTTTAAGAGGAACAATCCCGTCATACATTATTGTTGCATAACTTTAACTGTTTACGCAGTGCACGCAACAGAAGCTCCCAAAACTAATAAATTGTCCCCGTTTTTGCATCATTTTTGTTTCATTATTGCTCCGCTCCTATTGGTCATAGCGTGACGATATATAACCTATAGCACTCCAGGAACAAAGGGCTATCCAACACAAAATATTTTTTCAGTTCGAACCGGTAGTTCCTGAGATTAGCGATTACTGCTCCGCTCCTATTGGGCATAGCGTGATGATATATATAGCCTATAGCATTCCAGGAACAAAGGGCTATCCAACACAAAAAGAATTATTCAGTTTAAACTCCTAGTTTCTGAGATTAGCCATTACTGCTCTGCTCCTATTGGTCATAGCGTGATGATATATAGCCTATAGCACTCCACGAACAAAAGGCTATCCAACGCAAAAAGAATTTTTTAGTTTGGACCGGTAGTTCCTGAGATTAGCCATTACTGCTCCGCTCCTATTGGGTATAGCGTGATGATATATAGCCTATAGCACTCCACGAACAAAGGGCTATCCAACGCAAAAGAATTTTTCAGTTCGGACCGGTAGTTCCTGAGATTAGGCATTACTGCTCCGCTCCTATTGGGTATAGCGTGATGATATATAGCCTATAGCACTCCACGAACATAGGGCTACCCAACGCAAAAAGAATTTTTCAGTTTGGACCGGTAGTTCCTGAGATTAGCGCGTTCAAACAAACAAACAAACAAACAAACAAACAAACAAACAAACAAACTCTTCAGCTTTATATAATAGTATAGAAGTATAGATAAGATAAAGTTATATTATATTTTTATCAAATTTGTATAAATCGAATTGCGTGCGAAATGTTCCTAAGTAGACTATAAATTCATACATTCGTCTCAGACGCGCCTCCGAGTTTATAATTAAGACGTCGCCATCTTGAAAAATAGAAATATACGGTGTCAGTACATCACTTTTAATGCAATATGGCGAACTCTTTATTAATACCGTAATGGGTTTTATTTATAACACAATGATTAAGGACTTCTATATTATTCGTACATACAGATAGCTTATACATAAACATAATGAGTGCAAAATATTTTCATTCCACCGTTTTATATTTAAATAATAGTCTTACAGCATATATATCTCACTAAGATTATAAATAAGATAGTTAATGAAAATGTTTGGATGTTTGATAGAAGTAAAATCAGAAACAACTGAATAGATTTGGATGAAGTTTGGCGCACGTATAGACCGTGTCCTGGATTAAAACAAAAACTACTTTTATCCCGGTAATTCGCTTCCACCGGAAATAAAGATTTTTTTAAACCTATGGCGCTAATGTCGACGAGTGAGACTTTTATAGCGGGAAAATCTTTTCAGGCCAAGCAACGAGCAACACCTAGTAAACATAAATAAAAAAAAAACTATAAAGATATATTGTTTATTTTTAAATACTAACGCATATATAGCGCTACCTAAAGGCACAAAAACATAATAATTCATACATTAATCCAATATAAAAAAACATACCACTAAATAATAAACAGAGATGCCAATTCGATATTCACGGGTTTGTTTGAAAAAATTCCGGTCGCCACATATCCATTCAAAATAAGATTTAAAAGGGATTTCCCGGTTACGTATATCCCGGTTTAATCGAAAACTCGTCACGCAGGTAGATAAGTTTATGGACAGCGCTCCGGCGGACCGGAAGAGCACGATCGAATGCACTCACCGGACTGTCCGGACGCCGAAATAACCGCTTTAGCCGGGCAAACTTACAATTTATATAAAGTGCATCCGTGCGGCCAATTTCAGCGTGGTTTATGGAGGTTCGTAACTTATACTGGATTATAAAGTCATGTGAACTAACAACTTTGTACCTATTGGTATTTCTGTACGTAAGGTTGAAAATAAGTTACAGTGACTCGATTTTTCTGACTGTAAGTAATCAATATTTGTAAAACGTGCCCGGATTCGTCCCCCTATAATTCTTCTTCCAAGATAAATTATAATATCAGCCCTGTATTATACACTGTCCCACTGATGGGCATGGGCTTCCTCTACTTCTGAGAGGAATAAGGACTAAGTCCATTACGCTAATTTCGTGCGGATTGATAGACTTCACATACCCTCAAAATCCTTATACAGGATAACCTATCTCAGGTATAATTGATTCGTAAAAAAAAAATACACATTACAAGGGAATAAGCATCCTCAATAGTGATTACATAACCGCAACAACCCGTTGTACCGACTAAACCGGATAGACTCAAATCACAAACACACCGCTCATCGTAACGCAAACCTATATTTAGTGGAACATGCACACGCACCGAAGCCGGCCAGTCCGGATGTCGAGATATAACCGAGCGACCGACACGGCGGATGCACAGGGCCCGTTATGCACGCTTTAATATGGCATTATGCTATTAATATATGGGACATCGGATCAGAGTATGGTAAACATTGTTTCCAAATAGTCAGTCTATGGTCAAGCAAGCCGCTCGCCTGATGGTTAGCGTATGAATGATTAAACAGTAGCAATACTTTTCACAATTTAGAGTTACGAGTGTATGTTACTGCATTGCGCAAGTCACCTTGAGCCATTCGTTTACTGTCCAATAATAAATAATATACAATGTTTAAATAAGTCAATTAAAGTAGTTCTTCATAACACATACGAGTGTCATTAAAAACACTACGTTTAAATATATCGTGAGAACATTCTTCCCAAATTTTAGCACGTTAACACAACTCAAGCATTAGGTGGTAATTTTAGGACAAAATTACACAATATACAGATTAAATAAGATAAAGACCGGTATTTCCGGATTTTTTATGAATCCGACCGACCGTCACGGCGTATGCGCACGGTCCATAACGCACGTGAACGCAGTCATTAAAACCAGTTGTAATGACGCTAACACACCTCGATTTGTGTTAATACGCTATTTCAAAGTCGTTGCATTGTGCAACGTGAACTTTAATTTGATCGGATTACAATAGAATTTGGGACATGCAAAACGATAACATGATGGATTGATGCATTGGAGGAGACAAAAGGCTTGTTGTAGTGACTTTATTGTGAGAAGTTTAGTATGCTAACATATTACGAACTGTGCTATCCACAATCTATCTGTGGACATCACTGCAATTTAATTTTGTTTTAAACAAGGGTGAAATCTTGATTCATCGAGAGTCCGTTTAACAATATTCATGAAAAACGTGCAACATTTGTTTTATCACCAGTAAATAAGTTCCAAGTTCCTAAAAAATTCTCTAGTTTTTCTCCTATCCATACTTCTCAAACTTACATATTAAATACTGGCCACAAAAAAAAAATCATTTGAAAGTGGAATAGAAGAGTGTCCATCCAGCTCGGAATGCGTGTAGACCTCTTATTTACGATCGCATGAGACAGGTAAAGTGCATTTACATAAGCACGTGTGGTTGACGTGACGCAATCCATGGGTCTTTGAACTGAACCGTAAACACCGCGGTTTGTTTTAGATTCGTTTCATTAGAGTTAAACCGAAGATTTTTAGAGCATCTCACGCGTCAAGATGGCGAGCGCAGTAGAATACCAAACAATACTTTGTGATTCAAGGTGTTGGATGGTGTTTCTTCTGTCTAAAGGCGGTCCTATCGCTTACCATCAGGCGAATGGCAAGGTCGTCTCGTCTTTCAAAGCAATAAAAAACTTTATAAAAAATTGAAAATTGCTAATCAAATGATCACTTCGTATTTAGTTTGAGGAACCTGAGTAATACTTAGTAGTAAGTACGGTTATGTTTTTGGCGTCATTGCAATGTAACAAGAAGTCATCTGATGATGAATAGAATGTACAGTCAGTCACAAAAGATACTCAAAAAATTCATAACTAAAAATAATTCTACATATTAACTAACGATTTTTTTTTCATTCTCTGAAATTAAGTTATCCCTTTGTAGTTTATGTTAGAGAAGAAAAAACATTGTTAATATCGACACAAAAGTTTAAATGCAAAATGGAAATTTTGATTTCGTTTAGCTACTTTTGTTGCTGACTACTTTAAATATATTGTCCTTATAGAATATACGTCATACTTTATCCGTCCCTTTAATAAGCATTTGTATATAAGTGTTTATATTTGGATATTAAGTACATTTTAATCCATCGAAGTTGCCCATTCTATTATATCTGTATAATAAATATAACATTAAAGAATTTATATTTGAATATTAACTATATTTAATTCATCTAAGTTGCCTATTCAACGTTATTTATTTTACAGACATCAATCCAACAACAATTTAAAAAAATTTACACAAATTAAAATAAGAACAAATACCCCTTCGAAGCGAGACAAGTGCGTCACTTCCTTTGCTCATATTTTTATTAATTCTGCCAACCTCCAAACTCATGATGTAACCTAATTAAAACAGTTTTAATATGCAATTACCTTTGTTCTCTAGCAGATATCGAGAGTGCCATATCGTGTGATACGTACCTGCAACAATGAAAAATAAGATTAAACAAGATCCAATATGGTTCACCTTGTATGGTTAATGAATATACCTTGAGTATGTATCGGGTATTTCCAACGATAATGACACATGAAAGGGCAAAAGGCAAATGAAAATCGTATTTAACGTTAATAAAACGAAAAAGAAAATATCCACATGATTTATTATTGTAATTGAGGATATAATTAAAGTCTGTCAAGTCACGGTACGAGCTAAATATAGAGAAATATTTATCGAAGAATTCTGAAACCTTTTACATTGCAAATATTAAAAGTAATGAATAATAATATAACATTGCTGGATCTTAATTGGGTTCGTTAACTTAAATTTAACATCAAATATACTACTTATAAATTTTTGAATAGTCGTAAAAGTATATAAATAATTACACGAATTCTAAATTTAAACTCAATCGTTTCATTAAAGATCTTAATACAAACTAATATCGATGAGAAGCGACATTCAACAATCAACCAACACAAGAAGAAAACAAAGCTGAGAATCAAACAAACAAAAGGTTTCAAACATGATTACAACAGATCACACTCGAACAGCGGCGCTATAGAAGTGCAATTTTCTGATGCACTACACTGGCTTCGCTTCGGAAGCCAAACGCACTGTACAGTTTGCACTTTGCACTTGAATGAACAGCGAAAACGACACCCATGGGATACGTGTCGATAGCGTAATTCGTCTCGAAAGGAGATTAGTTAAACACTCTTTCTATTTGTAACTCGAAACCGGAGGAAACGATGGTCGCTTGTTCGTAAACAGTGTCGTAATGGTTCGGGAACGCAATCGATTGGGTTTCGCAAATTAAGTATCGAGTATCGGAAGGCCTTTCAGATTTTAATTTGAAATTGGAATAGTAACGGTCCTTAAATGTCAGTTGTATCGATTTATTGCTAGCAGCGTGTTTCGAATGTGAAATAGTGATGTCCAATAATGGAACGCCAAGTAATTTAAGACATTGTAGCCAGTGTAACTACTGGACATTGTCTCAGAATGTCGAGCGCATTGGAATATGAAACAATACTTTGTAATTCAAGGTGTTGGATGGTGTTTCTACAGTTGAGAGGCGGTCGTATCGCTTACCATCAGGCGAACGGGAAGCTCGTCTCGTCATTCAATATAATAAAAAAAAAATCATTAAAAAAAATTATGAAAATACGAAGTATGACTTTCCATAAATCTAGATATCTAATCCAAGATTATAATAATTATAAGATATGATATTTAATGATAATAATGAT